>NW_028283617.1:300000-600000 GCF_059441095.1 Idiotropiscis lumnitzeri
AGTGTTGCAATATCTCATGAAGGAAATACTGGACAATCAAATTAATGACTTTCCAGGCTTCAGGATGCCTTTCTACACTATATAAAGGTGGAAATTTACATTGGAAACGTTTGGTTTAGCTGTTATAAAAGTTTGGTTTTTTAGTGCTGTAAATACATTTTCAGCTCGCGCTGTACACATTTGCTATGAGAGGCATTATCTCATAAGGGAAATATTGGACAATCAAATTAATGACTGCCCAGGCTTCAGGATGTCTTTTTACACTATATAAAGGTGGAAATTTACATTGGAAACGTTTGGTTTAGCTGTTATAAAAGTTTGTTTTTTTAGTGCTGTAAATGCATTTTCAGCTCGCGCTGTACACATTTGCTATGAGAGGCATTATCTCATAAGGGAAACATTGGACAATCAAATTAATGGCTGCCCAGGCTTCAGGATGTCTTTTTACACTATATAAAGGTGGACATTTACATTGGAAACGTTTAGTTTAGCTGTTAATGAAGTTTCGTTTTTTTAGTGCTGAAAATTCATTGTCTGCTGGCGCTGTACACTTTTTCTAAGTGTTGCAATATCTCATGAAGGAAATACTGGACAATCAAATTAATGACTTTCCAGGCTTCAGATGCCTTTCTACACTATATAAAGGTGGAAATTTACATTGGAAACGTTTGGTTTAGCTGTTATAAATAGTTTGTTTTTTTAGTGCTGTAAATGCATTTTCAGCTCGCACTGTACACATTTGCTATGTGAGGCATTATCTCATAAGGGAAATACTGGACAATCAAATTAATGACTTCCCAGGCTTCAGGATGCATTTTTACACTCTATAAATGTGGAAATTTACATTGGAAACGTTTGGTTTAGCTGTTATAAAAGTTTGTTTTTTTAGTGCTGTAAATGCATTTTCAGCTCGCGCTGTACACATTTGCTATGTGAGGCATTATCTCATAAGGGAAATACTGGACAATCAAATTAATGACTGCCCAGGCTTCAGGATGTCTTTTTACACTATATAAAGGTGGAAATTTACATTGGAAACGTTTGGTTTAGCTGTTATAAAAGTTTGGTTTTTTAGTGCTGAAAATGCATTTTCAGCTCGCACTGTACACATTTGCTATGTGAGGCATTATCTCATAAGGGAAATACTGGACAATCAAATTAATGACTTCCCAGGCTTCAGGATGCCTTTTTACACTCTATAAATGTGGAAATTTACATTGGAAACGTTTGGTTTAGCTGTTAATGAAGTTTCGTTTTTTTAGTGCTGAAAATTCATTGTCTGCTGGCGCTGTACACTTTTTCTAAGTGTTGCAATATCTCATGAATGAAATACTGGACAATCAAATTAATGACTTTCCAGGCTTCAGGATGCCTTTCTACACTATATAAAGGTGGAAATTTACATTGGAAACGTTTGGTTTAGCTGTTATAAAAGTTTGGTTTTTTAGTGCTGTAAATGCATTTTCAGCTCGCGCTGTACACATTTGCTATGAGAGGCATTATCTCATAAGGGAAATATTGGACAATCAAATTAATGACTGCCCAGGCTTCAGGATGTCTTTTTACACTATATAAAGGTGGAAATTTACATTGGAAACGTTTAGTTTAGCTGTTAATGAAGTTTCGTTTTTTTAGTGCTGGAAATTCATTGTCTGCTGGCGCTGTACACTTTTTCTAAGTGTTGCAATATCTCATGAAGGAAATACTGGACAATCAAATTAAAGACTTTCCAGGCTTCAGGATGCCTTTTTACACTATATAAAGGTGGAAATTTACATTGGAAACGTTTGGTTTAGCTGTTATAAAAGTTTGGTTTTTTAGTGCTGTAAATGCATTTTCAGCTCGCGCTGTACACATTTGCTATGAGAGGCATTATCTCATAAGGGAAATATTGGACAATCAAATTAATGACTGCCCAGGCTTCAGGATGTCTTTTTACACTATATAAAGGTGGAAATTTACATTGGAAACGTTTGGTTTAGCTGTTATAAAAGTTTGGTTTTTTAGTGCTGAAAATGCATTTTCAGCTCGCACTGTACACATTTGCTATGTGAGGCATTATCTCATAAGGGAAATACTGGACAATCAAATTAATGACTTCCCAGGCTTCAGGATGCCTTTTTACACTCTATAAATGTGGAAATTTACATTGGAAACGTTTGGTTTAGCTGTTAATGAAGTTTCGTTTTTTTAGTGCTGAAAATTCATTGTCTGCTGGCGCTGTACACTTTTTCTAAGTGTTGCAATATCTCATGAAGGAAATACTGGACAATCAAATTAATGACTTTCCAGGCTTCAGGATGCCTTTCTACACTATATAAAGGTGGAAATTTACATTGGAAACGTTTGGTTTAGCTGTTAATGAAGTTTCGTTTTTTTTAGTGCTGAAAATTCATTGTCTGCTGGCGCTGTACACTTTTTCTAAGTGTTGCAATATCTCATGAAGGAAATACTGGACAATCAAATTAATGACTTTCCAGGCTTCAGGATGCCTTTCTACACTATATAAAGGTGGAAATTTACATTGGAAACGTTTGGTTTAGCTGTTATAAAAGTTTGTTTTTTTAGTGCTGTAAATGCATTTTCAGCTCGCGCTGTACACATTTGCTATGAGAGGCATTATCTCATAAGGGAAATATTGGACAATCAAATTAATGACTGCCCAGGCTTCAGGATGTCTTTTTACACTATATAAAGGTGGAAATTTACATTGGAAACGTTTGGTTTAGCTGTTATAAAAGTTTGTTTTTTTAGTGCTGTAAATGCATTTTCAACTCGCGCTGTACACATTTGCTATGAGAGGCATTATCTCATAAGGGAAATATTGGACAATCAAATTAATGGCTGCCCAGGCTTCAGGATGTATTTTTACACTATATAAAGGTGGAAATTTACATTGGAAACGTTTAGTTTAGCTGTTAATGAAGTTTCGTTTTTTTAGTGCTGAAAATTCATTGTCTGCTGGCGCTGTACACTTTTTCTAAGTGTTGCAATATCTCATGAAGGAAATACTGGACAATCAAATTAATGACTTTCCAGGCTTCAGGATGCCTTTCTACACTATATAAAGGTGGAAATTTACATTGGAAACGTTTGGTTTAGCTGTTATAAATAGTTTGTTTTTTTAGTGCTGTAAATGCATTTTCAGCTCGCACTGTACACATTTGCTATGTGAGGCAATATCTCATAAGGGAAATACTGGACAATCAAATTAATGACTTCCCAGGCTTCAGGATGCCTTTTTACACTCTATAAATGTGGAAAATTACATTGGAAACGTTTGGTTTAGCTGTTAATGAAGTTTCGTTTTTTTAGTGCTGAAAATTCATTGTCTGCTGGCGCTGTACACTTTTTCTAAGTGTTGCAATATCTCATGAAGGAAATACTGGACAATCAAATTAATGACTTTCCAGGCTTCAGGATGCCTTTCTACACTATATAAAGGTGGAAATTTACATTGGAAACGTTTGGTTTAGCTGTTATAAAAGTTTGGTTTTTTAGTGCTGTAAATGCATTTTCAGCTCGCGCTGTACACATTTGCTATGAGAGGCATTATCTCATAAGGGAAATATTGGACAATCAAATTAATGACTGCCCAGGCTTCAGGATGTCTTTTTACACTATATAAGGGTGGAAATTTACATCGGAAACGTTTAGTTTAGCTGTTAATGAAGTTTCGTTTTTTTAGTGCTGAAAATTCATTGTCTGCTGGCGCTGTACACTTTTTCTAAGTGTTGCAATATCTCATGAAGGAAATACTGGACAATCAAATTAATGACTTTCCAGGCTTCAGGATGCCTTTCTACACTATATAAAGGTGGAAATTTACATTTGAAACGTTTGGTTTAGCTGTTATAAAAGTTTGGTTTTTTAGTGCTGTAAATGCATTTTCAGCTCGCGCTGTACACATTTGCTATGAGAGGCATTATCTCATAAGGGAAATATTGGACAATCAAATTAATGACTGCCCAGGCTTCAGGATGTCTTTTTACACTATATAAAGGTGGAAATTTACATTGGAAACGTTTGGTTTAGCTGTTATAAAAGTTTGTTTTTTTAGTGCTGAAAATGCATTTTCAGCTCGCACTGTACACATTTGCTATGTGAGGCATTATCTCCTAAGGGAAATACTGGACAATCAAATTAATGACTTCCCAGGCTTCAGGATGCCTTTTTACACTCTATAAATGTGGAAATTTACATTGGAAACGTTTGGTTTAGCTGTTAATGAAGTTTCGTTTTTTTAGTGCTGAAAATTCATTGTCTGCTGGCGCTGTACACTTTTTCTAAGTGTTGCAATATCTCATGAAGGAAATACTGGACAATCAAATTAATGACTTTCCAGGCTTCAGGATGCCTTTCTACACTATATAAAGGTGGAAATTTACATTGGAAACGTTTGGTTTAGCTGTTAATGAAGTTTCGTTTTTTTTAGTGCTGAAAATTCATTGTCTGCTGGCGCTGTACACTTTTTCTAAGTGTTGCAATATCTCATGAAGGAAATACTGGACAATCAAATTAATGACTTTCCAGGCTTCAGGATGCCTTTCTACACTATATAAAGGTGGAAATTTACATTGGAAACGTTTGGTTTAGCTGTTATAAAAGTTTGTTTTTTTAGTGCTGTAAATGCATTTTCAGCTCGCGCTGTACACATTTGCTATGAGAGGCATTATCTCATAAGGGAAATATTGGACAATCAAATTAATGACTGCCCAGGCTTCAGGGTGTCTTTTTACACTATATAAAGGTGGAAATTTACATTGGAAACGTTTGGTTTAGCTGTTATAAAAGTTTGTTTTTTTAGTGCTGTAAATGCATTTTCAGCTCGCGCTGTACACATTTGCTATGAGAGGCATTATCTCATAAGGGAAATATTGGACAATCAAATTAATGGCTGCCCAGGCTTCAGGATGTATTTTTACACTATATAAAGGTGGAAATTTACATTGGAAACGTTTAGTTTAGCTGTTAATGAAGTTTCGTTTTTTTAGTGCTGAAAATTCATTGTCTGCTGGCGCTGTACACTTTTTCTAAGTGTTGCAATATCTCATGAAGGAAATACTGGACAATCAAATTAATGACTTTCCAGGCTTCAGGATGCCTTTCTACACTATATAAAGGTGGAAATTTACATTGGAAACGTTTGGTTTAGCTGTTATAAATAGTTTGTTTTTTTAGTGCTGTAAATGCATTTTCAGCTCGCACTGTACACATTTGCTATGTGAGGCATTATCTCATAAGGGAAATACTGGACAATCAAATTAATGACTTCCCAGGCTTCAGGATGCCTTTTTACACTCTATAAATGTGGAAAATTACATTGGAAACGTTTGGTTTAGCTGTTAATGAAGTTTCGTTTTTTTAGTGCTGAAAATTCATTGTCTGCTGGCGCTGTACACTTTTTCTAAGTGTTGCAATATCTCATGAAGGAAATACTGGACAATCAAATTAATGACTTTCCAGGCTTCAGGATGCCTTTCTACACTATATAAAGGTGGAAATTTACATTGGAAACGTTTGGTTTAGCTGTTATAAAAGTTTGGTTTTTTAGTGCTGTAAATGCATTTTCAGCTCGCGCTGTACACATTTGCTATGAGAGGCATTATCTCATAAGGGAAATATTGGACAATCAAATTAATGACTGCCCAGGCTTCAGGATGTCTTTTTACACTATATAAGGGTGGAAATTTACATTGGAAACGTTTAGTTTAGCTGTTAATGAAGTTTCGTTTTTTTAGTGCTGAAAATTCATTGTCTGCTGGCGCTGTACACTTTTTCTAAGTGTTGCAATATCTCATGAAGGAAATACTGGACAATCAAATTAATGACTTTCCAGGCTTCAGGATGCCTTTCTACACTATATAAAGGTGGAAATGTACATTGGAAACGTTTGGTTTAGCTGTTATAAAAGTTTGGTTTTTTAGTGCTGTAAATGCATTTTCAGCTCGCGCTGTACACATTTGCTATGAGAGGCATTATCTCATAAGGGAAATATTGGACAATCAAATTAATGACTGCCCAGGCTTCAGGATGTCTTTTTACACTATATAAAGGTGGAAATTTACATTGGAAACGGTTGGTTTAGCTGTTATAAAAGTTTGGTTTTTTTAGTGCTGAAAATGCATTTTCAGCTCGCACTGTCCACATTTGCTATGTGAGGCATTATCTCATAAGGGAAATACTGGACAATCAAATTAATGACTGCCCAGGCTTCAGGATGTCTTTTTACACTATATAAAGGTGGAAATTTACATTTGAAACGTTTGGTTTAGCTGTTATAAAAGTTTGGTTTTTTAGTGCTGTAAGTGCATTTTCAGCTCGCGCTGTACACATTTGCTATGAGAGGCATTATCTCATAAGGGAAATATTGGACAATCAAATTAATGACTGCCCAGGCTTCAGGATGTCTTTTTACACTATATAAAGGTGGAAATTTACATTGGAAACGTTTGGTTTAGCTGTTATAAAAGTTTGGTTTTTTAGTGCTGAAAATGCATTTTCAGCTCGCACTGTACACATTTGCTATGTGAGGCATTATCTCATAAGGGAAATACTGGACAATCAAATTAATGACTTCCCAGGCTTCAGGATGCCTTTTTACACTCTATAAATGTGGAAATTTACATTGGAAACGTTTGGTTTAGCTGTTAATGAAGTTTCGTTTTTTTAGTGCTGAAAATTCATTGTCTGCTGGCGCTGTACACTTTTGCTAAGTGTTGCAATATCTCATGAAGGAAATACTGGACAATCAAATTAATGACTTTCCAGGCTTCAGGATGCCTTTCTACACTATATAAAGGTGGAAATTTACATTGGAAACGTTTGGTTTAGCTGTTAATGAAGTTTCGTTTTTTTTAGTGCTGAAAATTCATTGTCTGCTGGCGCTGTACACTTTTTCTAAGTGTTGCAATATCTCATGAAGGAAATACTGGACAATCAAATTAATGACTTTCCAGGCTTCAGGATGCCTTTCTACACTATATAAAGGTGGAAATTTACATTGGAAACGTTTGGTTTAGCTGTTATAAAAGTTTGGTTTTTTAGTGCTGTAAATACATTTTCAGCTCGCGCTGTACACATTTGCTATGAGAGGCATTATCTCATAAGGGAAATATTGGACAATCAAATTAATGACTGCCCAGGCTTCAGGATGTCTTTTTACACTATATAAAGGTGGAAATTTACATTGGAAACGTTTGGTTTAGCTGTTATAAAAGTTTGTTTTTTTAGTGCTGTAAATGCATTTTCAGCTCGCGCTGTACACATTTGCTATGAGAGGCATTATCTCATAAGGGAAACATTGGACAATCAAATTAATGGCTGCCCAGGCTTCAGGATGTCTTTTTACACTATATAAAGGTGGACATTTACATTGGAAACGTTTAGTTTAGCTGTTAATGAAGTTTCGTTTTTTTAGTGCTGAAAATTCATTGTCTGCTGGCGCTGTACACTTTTTCTAAGTGTTGCAATATCTCATGAAGGAAATACTGGACAATCAAATTAATGACTTTCCAGGCTTCAGATGCCTTTCTACACTATATAAAGGTGGAAATTTACATTGGAAACGTTTGGTTTAGCTGTTATAAATAGTTTGTTTTTTTAGTGCTGTAAATGCATTTTCAGCTCGCACTGTACACATTTGCTATGTGAGGCATTATCTCATAAGGGAAATACTGGACAATCAAATTAATGACTTCCCAGGCTTCAGGATGCATTTTTACACTCTATAAATGTGGAAATTTACATTGGAAACGTTTGGTTTAGCTGTTATAAAAGTTTGTTTTTTTAGTGCTGTAAATGCATTTTCAGCTCGCGCTGTACACATTTGCTATGTGAGGCATTATCTCATAAGGGAAATACTGGACAATCAAATTAATGACTGCCCAGGCTTCAGGATGTCTTTTTACACTATATAAAGGTGGAAATTTACATTGGAAACGTTTGGTTTAGCTGTTATAAAAGTTTGGTTTTTTAGTGCTGAAAATGCATTTTCAGCTCGCACTGTACACATTTGCTATGTGAGGCATTATCTCATAAGGGAAATACTGGACAATCAAATTAATGACTTCCCAGGCTTCAGGATGCCTTTTTACACTCTATAAATGTGGAAATTTACATTGGAAACGTTTGGTTTAGCTGTTAATGAAGTTTCGTTTTTTTAGTGCTGAAAATTCATTGTCTGCTGGCGCTGTACACTTTTTCTAAGTGTTGCAATATCTCATGAATGAAATACTGGACAATCAAATTAATGACTTTCCAGGCTTCAGGATGCCTTTCTACACTATATAAAGGTGGAAATTTACATTGGAAACGTTTGGTTTAGCTGTTATAAAAGTTTGGTTTTTTAGTGCTGTAAATGCATTTTCAGCTCGCGCTGTACACATTTGCTATGAGAGGCATTATCTCATAAGGGAAATATTGGACAATCAAATTAATGACTGCCCAGGCTTCAGGATGTCTTTTTACACTATATAAAGGTGGAAATTTACATTGGAAACGTTTAGTTTAGCTGTTAATGAAGTTTCGTTTTTTTAGTGCTGGAAATTCATTGTCTGCTGGCGCTGTACACTTTTTCTAAGTGTTGCAATATCTCATGAAGGAAATACTGGACAATCAAATTAAAGACTTTCCAGGCTTCAGGATGCCTTTTTACACTATATAAAGGTGGAAATTTACATTGGAAACGTTTGGTTTAGCTGTTATAAAAGTTTGGTTTTTTAGTGCTGTAAATGCATTTTCAGCTCGCGCTGTACACATTTGCTATGAGAGGCATTATCTCATAAGGGAAATATTGGACAATCAAATTAATGACTGCCCAGGCTTCAGGATGTCTTTTTACACTATATAAAGGTGGAAATTTACATTGGAAACGTTTGGTTTAGCTGTTATAAAAGTTTGGTTTTTTAGTGCTGAAAATGCATTTTCAGCTCGCACTGTACACATTTGCTATGTGAGGCATTATCTCATAAGGGAAATACTGGACAATCAAATTAATGACTTTCCAGGCTTCAGGATGCCTTTCTACACTATATAAAGGTGGAAATTTACATTGGAAACGTTTGGTTTAGCTGTTAATGAAGTTTCGTTTTTTTTAGTGCTGAAAATTCATTGTCTGCTGGCGCTGTACACTTTTTCTAAGTGTTGCAATATCTCATGAAGGAAATACTGGACAATCAAATTAATGACTTTCCAGGCTTCAGGATGCCTTTCTACACTATATAAAGGTGGAAATTTACATTGGAAACGTTTGGTTTAGCTGTTATAAAAGTTTGTTTTTTTAGTGCTGTAAATGCATTTTCAGCTCGCGCTGTACACATTTGCTATGAGAGGCATTATCTCATAAGGGAAATATTGGACAATCAAATTAATGACTGCCCAGGCTTCAGGATGTCTTTTTACACTATATAAAGGTGGAAATTTACATTGGAAACGTTTGGTTTAGCTGTTATAAAAGTTTGTTTTTTTAGTGCTGTAAATGCATTTTCAACTCGCGCTGTACACATTTGCTATGAGAGGCATTATCTCATAAGGGAAATATTGGACAATCAAATTAATGGCTGCCCAGGCTTCAGGATGTATTTTTACACTATATAAAGGTGGAAATTTACATTGGAAACGTTTAGTTTAGCTGTTAATGAAGTTTCGTTTTTTTAGTGCTGAAAATTCATTGTCTGCTGGCGCTGTACACTTTTTCTAAGTGTTGCAATATCTCATGAAGGAAATACTGGACAATCAAATTAATGACTTTCCAGGCTTCAGGATGCCTTTCTACACTATATAAAGGTGGAAATTTACATTGGAAACGTTTGGTTTAGCTGTTATAAATAGTTTGTTTTTTTAGTGCTGTAAATGCATTTTCAGCTCGCACTGTACACATTTGCTATGTGAGGCAATATCTCATAAGGGAAATACTGGACAATCAAATTAATGACTTCCCAGGCTTCAGGATGCCTTTTTACACTCTATAAATGTGGAAAATTACATTGGAAACGTTTGGTTTAGCTGTTAATGAAGTTTCGTTTTTTTAGTGCTGAAAATTCATTGTCTGCTGGCGCTGTACACTTTTTCTAAGTGTTGCAATATCTCATGAAGGAAATACTGGACAATCAAATTAATGACTTTCCAGGCTTCAGGATGCCTTTCTACACTATATAAAGGTGGAAATTTACATTGGAAACGTTTGGTTTAGCTGTTATAAAAGTTTGGTTTTTTAGTGCTGTAAATGCATTTTCAGCTCGCGCTGTACACATTTGCTATGAGAGGCATTATCTCATAAGGGAAATATTGGACAATCAAATTAATGACTGCCCAGGCTTCAGGATGTCTTTTTACACTATATAAGGGTGGAAATTTACATTGGAAACGTTTAGTTTAGCTGTTAATGAAGTTTCGTTTTTTTAGTGCTGAAAATTCATTGTCTGCTGGCGCTGTACACTTTTTCTAAGTGTTGCAATATCTCATGAAGGAAATACTGGACAATCAAATTAATGACTTTCCAGGCTTCAGGATGCCTTTCTACACTATATAAAGGTGGAAATGTACATTGGAAACGTTTGGTTTAGCTGTTATAAAAGTTTGGTTTTTTAGTGCTGTAAATGCATTTTCAGCTCGCGCTGTACACATTTGCTATGAGAGGCATTATCTCATAAGGGAAATATTGGACAATCAAATAATGACTGCCCAGGCTTCAGGATGTCTTTTTACACTATATAAAGGTGGAAATTTACATTGGAAACGTTTGGTTTAGCTGTTATAAAAGTTTGTTTTTTTAGTGCTGTAAATGCATTTTCAACTCGCGCTGTACACATTTGCTATGAGAGGCATTATCTCATAAGGGAAATATTGGACAATCAAATTAATGGCTGCCCAGGCTTCAGGATGTATTTTTACACTATATAAAGGTGGAAATTTACATTGGAAACGTTTAGTTTAGCTGTTAATGAAGTTTCGTTTTTTTAGTGCTGAAAATTCATTGTCTGCTGGCGCTGTACACTTTTTCTAAGTGTTGCAATATCTCATGAAGGAAATACTGGACAATCAAATTAATGACTTTCCAGGCTTCAGGATGCCTTTCTACACTATATAAAGGTGGAAATTTACATTGGAAACGTTTGGTTTAGCTGTTATAAATAGTTTGTTTTTTTAGTGCTGTAAATGCATTTTCAGCTCGCACTGTACACATTTGCTATGTGAGGCAATATCTCATAAGGGAAATACTGGACAATCAAATTAATGACTTCCCAGGCTTCAGGATGCCTTTTTACACTCTATAAATGTGGAAAATTACATTGGAAACGTTTGGTTTAGCTGTTAATGAAGTTTCGTTTTTTTAGTGCTGAAAATTCATTGTCTGCTGGCGCTGTACACTTTTTCTAAGTGTTGCAATATCTCATGAAGGAAATACTGGACAATCAAATTAATGACTTTCCAGGCTTCAGGATGCCTTTCTACACTATATAAAGGTGGAAATTTACATTGGAAACGTTTGGTTTAGCTGTTATAAAAGTTTGGTTTTTTAGTGCTGTAAATGCATTTTCAGCTCGCGCTGTACACATTTGCTATGAGAGGCATTATCTCATAAGGGAAATATTGGACAATCAAATTAATGACTGCCCAGGCTTCAGGATGTCTTTTTACACTATATAAGGGTGGAAATTTACATTGGAAACGTTTAGTTTAGCTGTTAATGAAGTTTCGTTTTTTTAGTGCTGAAAATTCATTGTCTGCTGGCGCTGTACACTTTTTCTAAGTGTTGCAATATCTCATGAAGGAAATACTGGACAATCAAATTAATGACTTTCCAGGCTTCAGGATGCCTTTCTACACTATATAAAGGTGGAAATGTACATTGGAAACGTTTGGTTTAGCTGTTATAAAAGTTTGGTTTTTTAGTGCTGTAAATGCATTTTCAGCTCGCGCTGTACACATTTGCTATGAGAGGCATTATCTCATAAGGGAAATATTGGACAATCAAATAATGACTGCCCAGGCTTCAGGATGTCTTTTTACACTATATAAAGGTGGAAATTTACATTGGAAACGTTTGGTTTAGCTGTTATAAAAGTTTGTTTTTTTTAGTGCTGAAAATGCATTTTCAGCTCGCACTGTCCACATTTGCTATGTGAGGCATTATCTCATAAGGGAAATACTGGACAATCAAATTAATGACTGCCCAGGCTTCAGGATGTCTTTTACACTATATAAAGGTGGAAATTTACATTTGAAACGTTTGGTTTAGCTGTTATAAAAGTTTGGTTTTTTAGTGCTGTAAATGCATTTTCAGCTCGCGCTGTACACATTTGCTATGAGAGGCATTATCTCATAAGGGAAATATTGGACAATCAAATTAATGACTGCCCAGGCTTCAGGATGTCTTTTTACACTATATAAAGGTGGAAATTTACATTGGAAACGTTTGGTTTAGCTGTTATAAAAGTTTGGTTTTTTAGTGCTGAAAATGCATTTTCAGCTCGCACTGTACACATTTGCTATGTGAGGCATTATCTCATAAGGGAAATACTGGACAATCAAATTAATGACTTCCCAGGCTTCAGGATGCCTTTTTACACTCTATAAATGTGGAAATTTACATTGGAAACGTTTGGTTTAGCTGTTAATGAAGTTTCGTTTTTTTAGTGCTGAAAATTCATTGTCTGCTGGCGCTGTACACTTTTTCTAAGTGTTGCAATATCTCATGAAGGAAATACTGGACAATCAAATTAATGACTTTCCAGGCTTCAGGATGCCTTTCTACACTATATAAAGGTGGAAATTTACATTGGAAACGTTTGGTTTAGCTGTTAATGAAGTTTCGTTTTTTTTAGTGCTGAAAATTCATTGTCTGCTGGCGCTGTACACTTTTTCTAAGTGTTGCAATATCTCATGAAGGAAATACTGGACAATCAAATTAATGACTTTCCAGGCTTCAGGATGCCTTTCTACACTATATAAAGGTGGAAATTTACATTGGAAACGTTTGGTTTAGCTGTTATAAAAGTTTGGTTTTTTAGTGCTGTAAATGCATTTTCAGCTCGCGCTGTACACATTTGCTATGAGAGGCATTATCTCATAAGGGAAATATTGGACAATCAAATTAATGGCTGCCCAGGCTTCAGGATGTCTTTTTACACTATATAAAGGTGGAAATTTACATTGGAAACGTTTAGTTTAGCTGTTAATGAAGTTTCGTTTTTTTAGTGCTGAAAATTCATTGTCTGCTGGCGCTGTACACTTTTTCTAAGTGTTGCAATATCTCATGAAGGAAATACTGGACAATCAAATTAATGACTTTCCAGGCTTCAGATGCCTTTCTACACTATATAAAGGTGGAAATTTACATTGGAAACGTTTGGTTTAGCTGTTATAAATAGTTTGTTTTTTTAGTGCTGTAAATGCATTTTCAGCTCGCACTGTACACATTTGCTATGTGAGGCATTATCTCATAAGGGAAATACTGGACAATCAAATTAATGACTTCCCAGGCTTCAGGATGCCTTTTTACACTCTATAAATGTGGAAATTTACATTGGAAACGTTTGGTTTAGCTGTTAATGAAGTTTCGTTTTTTTAGTGCTGAAAATTCATTGTCTGCTGGCGCTGTACACTTTTTCTAAGTGTTGCAATATCTCATGAAGGAAATACTGGACAATCAAATTAATGACTTTCCAGGCTTCAGGATGCCTTTCTACACTATATAAAGGTGGAAATTTACATTGGAAACGTTTGGTTTAGCTGTTATAAAAGTTTGGTTTTTTAGTGCTGTAAATGCATTTTCAGCTCGCGCTGTACACATTTGCTATGAGAGGCATTATCTCATAAGGGAAATATTGGACAATCAAATTAATGACTGCCCAGGCTTCAGGATGTCTTTTTACACTATATAAGGGTGGAAATTTACATTGGAAACGTTTAGTTTAGCTGTTAATGAAGTTTCGTTTTTTTAGTGCTGAAAATTCATTGTCTGCTGGCGCTGTACACTTTTTCTAAGTGTTGCAATATCTCATGAAGGAAATACTGGACAATCAAATTAATGACTTTCCTGGCTTCAGGATGCCTTTCTACACTATATAAAGGTGGAAATTTACATTGGAAACGTTTGGTTTAGCTGTTATAAAAGTTTGGTTTTTTAGTGCTGTAAATGCATTTTCAGCTCGCGCTGTACACATTTGCTATGAGAGGCATTATCTCAGAAGGGAAATATTGGACAATCAAATTAATGACTGCCCAGGCTTCAGGATGTCTTTTTACACTATATAAAGGTGGAAATTTACATTGGAAACGTTTGGTTTAGCTGTTATAAAAGTTTGGTTTTTTTAGTGCTGAAAATGCATTTTCAGCTCGCACTGTACATATTTGCTGTGTGAGGCATTATCTCATAAGGGAAATACTGGACAATCAAATTAATGACTGCCCAGGCTTCAGGATGTCTTTTTACACTATATAAAGGTGGAAATTTACATTGGAAACGTTTGGTTTAGCTGTTATAAAAGTTTGGTTTTTTAGTGCTGAAAATGCATTTTCAGCTCGCACTGTACACATTTGCTATGAGAGGCATTATCTCATAAGGGAAATATTGGACAATCAAATTAATGACTGCCCAGGCTTCAGGATGTCTTTTTACACTATATAAAGGTGGAAATTTACATTGGAAACGTTTGGTTTAGCTGTTATAAAAGTTTGGTTTTTTTAGTGCTGAAAATGCATTTTCAGCTCGCACTGTACACTTTTGCTGTGTGAGGCATTATCTCATAATGGAAATACTGGACAATCAAATTAATGACTGCCCAGGCTTCAGGATGTCTTTTTACACTATATAAAGGTGGAAATTTACATTGGAAACGTTTGGTTTAGCTGTTATAAAAGTTTGGTTTTTTAGTGCTGAAAATGCATTTTCAGCTCGCACTGTACACATTTGCTATGTGAGGCATTATCTCATAAGGGAAATACTGGACAATCAAATTAATGACTTCCCAGGCTTCAGGATGCCTTTTTACACTCTATAAATGTGGAAATTTACATTGGAAACGTTTGGTTTAGCTGTTAATGAAGTTTCGTTTTTTTAGTGCTGAAAATTCATTGTCTGCTGGCGCTGTACACTTTTTCTAAGTGTTGCAATATCTCATGAAGGAAATACTGGACAATCAAATTAATGACTTTCCAGGCTTCAGGATGCCTTTCTACACTATATAAAGGTGGAAATTTACATTGGAAACGTTTGGTTTAGCTGTTATAAATGTTTGGTTTTTTAGTGCTGTAAATGCATTTTCAGCTCGCGCTGTACACATTTGCTATGAGAAGCATTATCTCATAAGGGAAATATTGGACAATCAAATTAATGACTGCCCAGGCTTCAGGATGTCTTTTTACACTATATAAGGGTGGAAATTTACATTGGAAACGTTTAGTTTAGCTGTTAATGAAGTTTCGTTTTTTTAGTGCTGAAAATTCATTGTCTGCTGGCGCTGTACACTTTTTCTAAGTGTTGCAATATCTCATGAAGGAAATACTGGACAATCAAATTAATGACTTTCCAGGCTTCAGGATGCCTTTCTACACTATATAAAGGTGGAAATGTACATTGGAAACGTTTGGTTTAGCTGTTATAAAAGTTTGGTTTTTTAGTGCTGTAAATGCATTTTCAGCTCGCGCTGTACACATTTGCTATGAGAGGCATTATCTCAGAAGGGAAATATTGGACAATCAAATTAATGACTGCCCAGGCTTCAGGATGTCTTTTTACACTATATAAAGGTGGAAATTTACATTGGAAACGTTTGGTTTAGCTGTTATAAAAGTTTGGTTTTTTTAGTGCTGAAAATGCATTTTCAGCTCGCACTGTACACATTTGCTATGTGAGGCATTATCTCATAAGGGAAATACTGGACAATCAAATTAATGACTGCCCAGGCTTCAGGATGTCTTTTTACACTATATAAAGGTGGAAATTTACATTGGAAACGTTTGGTTTAGCTGTTAATGAAGTTTCGTTTTTTTAGTGCTGAAAATTCATTGTCTGCTGGCGCTGTACACTTTTTCTAAGTGTTGCAATATCTCATGAAGGAAATACTGGACAATCAAATTAATGACTTTCCAGGCTTCAGGATGCCTTTCTACACTATATAAAGGTGGAAATGTACATTGGAAACGTTTGGTTTAGCTGTTATAAAAGTTTGGTTTTTTTAGTGCTGTAAATGCATTTTCAGCTCGCGCTGTACACATTTGCTATGAGAGGCATTATCTCAGAAGGGAAATATTGGACAATCAAATTAATGACTGCCCAGGCTTCAGGATGTCTTTTTACACTATATAAAGGTGGAAATTTACATTGGAAACGTTTGGTTTAGCTGTTATAAAAGTTTGGTTTTTTTAGTGCTGAAAATGCATTTTCAGCTCGCACTGTACACATTTGCTATGTGAGGCATTATCTCATAAGGGAAATACTGGACAATCAAATTAATGACTGCCCAGGCTTCAGGATGTCTTTTTACACTATATAAAGGTGGAAATTTACATTGGAAACGTTTGGTTTAGCTGTTATAAAAGTTTGGTTTTTTAGTGCTGAAAATGCATTTTCAGCTCGCACTGTACACATTTGCTATGTGAGGCATTATCTCATAAGGGAAATACTGGACAATCAAATTAATGACTTCCCAGGCTTCAGGATGCCTTTTTACACTCTATAAATGTGGAAATTTACATTGGAAACGTTTGGTTTAGCTGTTAATGAAGTTTCGTTTTTTTAGTGCTGAAAATTCATTGTCTGCTGGCGCTGTACACTTTTTCTAAGTGTTGCAATATCTCATGAAGGAAATACTGGACAATCAAATTAATGACTTTCCAGGATTCAAGATGCCTTTCTACACTATATAAAGGTGGAAATTTACATTGGAAACGTTTGGTTTAGCTGTTATAAAAGTTTGGTTTTTTAGTGCTGAAAATGCATTTTCAGCTCGCGCTGTACACATTTGCTATGAGAGGCATTATCTCATAAGGGAAATATTGGACAATCAAATTAATGACTGCCCAGGCTTCAGGATGTCTTTTTACACTATATAAGGGTGGAAATTTACATTGGAAACGTTTAGTTTAGCTGTTAATTAAGTTTCGTTTTTTTAGTGCTGAAAATTCATTGTCTGCTGGCGCTGTACACTTTTTCTAAGTGTTGCAATATCTCATGAAGGAAATACTGGACAATCAAATTAATGACTTTCCAGGCTTCAGGATGCCTTCTACACTATATAAAGGTGGAAATGTACATTGGAAACGTTTGGTTTAGCTGTTATAAAAGTTTGGTTTTTTAGTGCTGTAAATGCATTTTCAGCTCGCGCTGTACACATTTGCTATGAGAGGCATTATCTCAGAAGGGAAATATTGGACAATCAAATTAATGACTGCCCAGGCTTCAGGATGTCTTTTTACACTATATAAAGGTGGAAATTTACATTGGAAACGTTTGGTTTAGCTGTTATAAAAGTTTGGTTTTTTTAGTGCTGAAAATGCATTTTCAGCTCGCACTGTACACATTTGCTGTGTGAGGCATTATCTCATAAGGGAAATACTGGACAATCAAATTAATGACTGCCCAGGTTTCAGGATGTCTTTTTACACTATATAAAGGTGGAAATTTACATTGGAAACGTTTGGTTTAGCTGTTATAAAAGTTTGGTTTTTTAGTGCTGAAAATGCATTTTCAGCTCGCACTGTACACATTTGCTATGTGAGGCATTATCTCATAAGGGAAATACTGGACAATCAAATTAATGACTTCCCAGGCTTCAGGATGCCTTTTTACACTCTATAAATGTGGAAATTTACATTGGAAACGTTTGGTTTAGCTGTTAATGAAGTTTCGTTTTTTTAGTGCTGAAAATTCATTGTCTGCTGGCGCTGTACACTTTTTCTAAGTGTTGCAATATCTCATGAAGGAAATACTGGACAATCAAATTAATGACTTTCCAGGCTTCAGGATGCCTTTCTACACTATATAAAGGTGGAAATTTACATTGGAAACGTTTGGTTTAGCTGTTATAAAAGTTTGGTTTTTTAGTGCTGTAAATGCATTTTCAGCTCGCGCTGTACACATTTGCTATGAGAGGCATTATCTCATAAGGGAAATATTGGACAATCAAATTAATGACTGCCCAGGCTTCAGGATGTCTTTTTACACTATATAAGGGTGGAAATTTACATTGGAAACGTTTAGTTTAGCTGTTAATGAAGTTTCGTTTTTTTAGTGCTGAAAATTCATTGTCTGCTGGCGCTGTACACTTTTTCTAAGTGTTGCAATATCTCATGAAGGAAATACTGGACAATCAAATTAATGACTTTCCAGGCTTCAGGATGCCTTTCTACACTATATAAAGGTGGAAATGTACATTGGAAACGTTTGGTTTAGCTGTTATAAAAGTTTGGTTTTTTAGTGCTGTAAATGCATTTTCAGCTCGCGCTGTACACATTTGCTATGAGAGGCATTATCTCAGAAGGGAAATATTGGACAATCAAATTAATGACTGCCCAGGCTTCAGGATGTCTTTTTACACTATATAAAGGTGGAAATTTACATTGGAAACGTTTGGTTTAGCTGTTATAAAAGTTTGTTTTTTTTAGTGCTGAAAATGCATTTTCAGCTCGCACTGTACACATTTGCTGTGTGAGGCATTATCTCATAAGGGAAATACTGGACAATCAAATTAATGACTGCCCAGGCTTCAGGATGTCTTTTTACACTATATAAAGGTGGAAATTTACATTGGAAACGTTTGGTTTAGCTGTTATAAAAGTTTGTTTTTTTAGTGCTGAAAATGCATTTTCAGCTCGCACTGTACACATTTGCTATGTGAAGCATTATCTCATAAGGGAAATACTGGACAATCAAATTAATGACTTCCCAGGCTTCAGGATGCCTTTTTACACTCTATAAATGTGGAAATTTACATTGGAAACGTTTGGTTTAGCTGTTAATGAAGTTTCGTTTTTTTAGTGCTGAAAATTCATTGTCTGCTGGCACTGTACACTTTTTCTAAGTGTTGCATAATCTCATGAAGGAAATACTGGACAATCAAATTAATGACTTTCCAGGCTTCAGGATGCCTTTTATACACTATATAAAGGTGGAAATTTACATTGGAAACGTTTGGTTTAGCTGTTATAAAAGTTTGGTTTTTTAGTGCTGTAAATGCATTTTCAGCTCGCGCTGTACACATTTGCTATGAGAGGCATTATCTCATAAGGGAAATATTGGACAATCAAATTAATGACTGCCCAGGCTTCAGGATGTCTTTTTACACTATATAAGGGTGGAAATTTACATTGGAAACGTTTAGTTTAGCTGTTAATGAAGTTTCGTTTTTTTAGTGCTGAAAATTCATTGTCTGCTGGCGCTGTACACTTTATCTAAGTGTTGCAATATCTCATGAAGGAAATACTGGACAATCAAATTAATGACTTTCCAGGCTTCAGGATGCCTTTCTACACTCTATAAAGGTGGAAATGTACATTGGAAACGTTTGGTTTAGCTGTTATAAAAGTTTGGTTTTTTAGTGCTGTAAATGCATTTTCAGCTCGCGCTGTACACATTTGCTATGAGAGGCATTATCTCAGAAGGGAAATATTGGACAATCAAATTAATGACTGCCCAGGCTTCAGGATGTCTTTTTACACTATATAAAGGTGGAAATTTACATTGGAAACGTTTGGTTTAGCTGTTATAAAAGTTTGGTTTTTTTAGTGCTGAAAATGCATTTTCAGCTCGCACTGTACACATTTGCTGTGTGAGGCATTATCTCATAAGGGAAATACTGGACAATCAAATTAATGACTGCCCAGGCTTCAGGATGTCTTTTTACACTATATAAAGGTGGAAATTTACATTGGAAACGTTTGGTTTAGCTGTTATAAAAGTTTGGTTTTTTAGTGCTGAAAATGCATTTTCAGCTCGCACTGTACACATTTGCTATGTGAGGCATTATCTCATAAGGGAAATACTGGACAATCAAATTAATGACTTCCCAGGCTTCAGGATGCCTTTTTACACTCTATAAATGTGGAAATTTACATTGGAAACGTTTGGTTTAGCTGTTAATGAAGTTTCGTTTTTTTAGTGCTGAAAATTCATTGTCTGCTGGCGCTGTACACTTTTTCTAAGTGTTGCAATATCTCATGAAGGAAATACTGGACAATCAAATTAATGACTTTCCAGGCTTCAGGATGCCTTTCTACACTATATAAAGGTGGAAATTTACATTGGAAACGTTTGGTTTAGCTGTTATAAAAGTTTGGTTTTTTAGTGCTGTAAATGCATTTTCAGCTCGCGCTGTACACATTTGCTATGAGAAGCATTATCTCATAAGGGAAATATTGGACAATCAAATTAATGACTGCCCAGGCTTCAGGATGTCTTTTTACACTATATAAGGGTGGAAATTTACATTGGAAACGTTTAGTTTAGCTGTTAATGAAGTTTCGTTTTTTTAGTGCTGAAAATTCATTGTCTGCTGGCGCTGTACACTTTTTCTAAGTGTTGCAATATCTCATGAAGGAAATACTGGACAATCAAATTAATGACTTTCCAGGCTTCAGGATGCCTTTCTACACTATATAAAGGTGGAAATGTACATTGGAAACGTTTGGTTTAGCTGTTATAAAAGTTTGGTTTTTTAGTGCTGTAAATGCATTTTCAGCTCGCGCTGTACACATTTGCTATGAGAGGCATTATCTCAGAAGGGAAATATTGGACAATCAAATTAATGACTGCCCAGGCTTCAGGATGTCTTTTTACACTATATAAAGGTGGAAATTTACATTGGAAACGTTTGGTTTAGCTGTTATAAAAGTTTGGTTTTTTTAGTGCTGAAAATGCATTTTCAGCTCGCACTGTACACATTTGCTGTGTGAGGCATTATCTCATAAGGGAAATACTGGACAATCAAATTAATGACTGCCCAGGCTTCAGGATGTCTTTTTACACTATATAAAGGTGGAAATTTACATTGGAAACGTTTGGTTTAGCTGTTATAAAAGTTTGGTTTTTTAGTGCTGAAAATGCATTTTCAGCTCGCACTGTACACATTTGCTATGTGAGGCATTATCTCATAAGGGAAATACTGGACAATCAAATTAATGACTTCCCAGGCTTCAGGATGCCTTTTTACACTCTATAAATGTGGAAATTTACATTGGAAACGTTTGGTTTAGCTGTTAATGAAGTTTCGTTTTTTTAGTGCTGAAAATTCATTGTCTGCTGGCGCTGTACACTTTTTCTAAGTGTTGCAATATCTCATGAAGGAAATACTGGACAATCAAATTAATGACTTTCCAGGCTTCAGGATGCCTTTCTACACTATATAAAGGTGGAAATTTACATTGGAAACGTTTGGTTTAGCTGTTATAAAAGTTTGGTTTTTTAGTGCTGTAAATGCATTTTCAGCTCGCGCTGTACACATTTGCTATGAGAGGCATTATCTCATAAGGGAAATATTGGACAATCAAATTAATGACTGCCCAGGCTTCAGGATGTCTTTTTACACTATATAAGGGTGGAAATTTACATTGGAAACGTTTAGTTTAGCTGTTAATGAAGTTTCGTTTTTTTAGTGCTGAAAATTCATTGTCTGCTGGCGCTGTACACTTTTTCTAAGTGTTGCAATATCTCATGAAGGAAATACTGGACAATCAAATTAATGACTTTCCAGGCTTCAGGATGCCTTTCTACACTATATAAAGGTGGAAATGTACATTGGAAACGTTTGGTTTAGCTGTTATAAAAGTTTGGTTTTTTAGTGCTGTAAATGCATTTTCAGCTCGCGCTGTACACATTTGCTATGAGAGGCATTATCTCAGAAGGGAAATATTGGACAATCAAATTAATGACTGCCCAGGCTTCAGGATGTCTTTTTACACTATATAAAGGTGGAAATTTACATTGGAAACGTTTGGTTTAGCTGTTATAAAAGTTTGGTTTTTTTAATGCTGAAAATGCATTTTCAGCTCGCACTGTACACATTTGCTGTGTGAGGCATTATCTCATAAGGGAAATACTGGACAATCAAATTAATGACTGCCCAGGCTTCAGGATGTCTTTTTACACTATATAAAGGTGGAAATTTACATTGGAAACGTTTGGTTTAGCTGTTATAAAAGTTTGGTTTTTTAGTGCTGAAAATGCATTTTCAGCTCGCACTGTACACATTTGCTATGTGAGGCATTATCTCATAAGGGAAATACTGGACAATCAAATTAATGACTTCCCAGGCTTCAGGATGCCTTTTTACACTCTATAAATGTGGAAATTTACATTGGAAACGTTTGGTTTAGCTGTTAATGAAGTTTCGTTTTTTTAGTGCTGAAAATTCATTGTCTGCTGGCGCTGTACACTTTTTCTAAGTGTTGCAATATCTCATGAAGGAAATACTGGATAATCAAATTAATGACTTTCCAGGCTTCAGGATGCCTTTCTACACTATATAAAGGTGGAAATGTACATTGGAAACGTTTGGTTTAGCTGTTATAAAAGTTTGGTTTTTTAGTGCTGTAAATGCATTTTCAGCTCGCGCTGTACACATTTGCTATGAGAGGCATTATCTCATAAGGGAAATATTAGACAATCAAATTAATGACTGCCCAGGCTTCAGGATGTCTTTTTACACTATATAAGGGTGGAAATTTACATCGGAAACGTTTAGTTTAGCTGTTAATGAAGTTTCGTTTTTTTAGTGCTGAAAATTCATTGTCTGCTGGCGCTGTACACTTTTTCTAAGTGTTGCAATATCTCATGAAGGAAATACTGGACAATCAAATTAATGACTTTCCAGGCTTCAGGATGCCTTTCTACACTATATAAAGGTGGAAATTTACATTGGAAACGTTTGGTTTAGCTGTTATAAAAGTTTGGTTTTTTAGTGCTGTAAATGCATTTTCAGCTCGCGCTGTACACATTTGCTATGAGAGGCATTATCTCATAAAGGAAATATTGGACAATCAAATTAATGACTGCCCAGGCTTCAGGATGTCTTTTTACACTATATAAAAGTGGAAATTTACATTGGAAACGTTTAGTTTAGCTGTTAATGAAGTTTCGTTTTTTTTAGTGCTGAAAATGCATTGTCTGCTGGCGCTGTACACTTTTTCTAAGTGTTGCAATATCTCATGAAGGAAATACTGGACAATCAAATTAATGACTTTCCAGGCTTCAGGATGCCTTTCTACACTATATAAAGGTGGAAATTTACATTGGAAACGTTTGGTTTAGCTGTTATAAAAGTTTGGTTTTTTAGTGCTGTAAATGCATTTTCAGCTCGCGCTGTACACATTTGCTATGAGAGGCATTATCTCATAAGGGAAATATTGGACAATCAAATTAATGACTGCCCAGGCTTCAGGATGTCTTTTTACACTATATAAAGGTGGAAATTTACATTGGAAACGTTTGGTTTAGCTGTTATAAAAGTTTGGTTTTTTAGTGCTTGTAAATGCATTTTCAGCTCGCGCTGTACACATTTGCTATGAGAGGCATTATCTCATAAGGGAAATATTGGACAATCAAATTAATGGCTGCCCAGGCTTCAGGATGTCTTTTTACTCTATATAAAGTTGGAAATTTACATTGGAAACGTTTAGTTTAGCTGTTAATGAAGTTTCGTTTTTTTAGTGCTGAAAATTCATTGTCTGCTGGCGCTGTACACTTTTTCTAAGTGTTGCAATATCTCATGAAGGAAATACTGGACAATCAAATCAATGACTTTCCAGGCTTCAGGATGCCTTTCTACACTATATAAAGGTGGAAATGTACATTGGAAACGTTTGGTTTAGCTGTTATAAAAGTTTGGTTTTTTTAGTGCTGAAAATGCATTTTCAGCTCGCACTGTACACATTTGCTATGTGAGGCATTATCTCATAAGGGAAATACTGGACAATCAAATTAATGACTGCCCAGGCTTCAGGATGTCTTTTTACACTATATAAAGGTGGAAATTTACATTGGAAACGTTTGGTTTAGCTGTTATAAAAGTTTGTTTTTTTAGTGCTGAAAATGCATTTTCAGCTCGCACTGTACACATTTGCTATGTGAGGCATTATCTCATAAGGGAAATACTGGACAATCAAATTAATGACTTCCCAGGCTTCAGGATGCCTTTTTACACTCTATAAATGTGGAAATTTACATTGGAAACGTTTGGTTTAGCTGTTAATGAAGTTTCGTTTTTTTAGTGCTGAAAATTCATTGTCTGCTGGCGCTGTACACTTTTTCTAAGTGTTGCAATATCTCATGAAGGAAATACTGGACAATCAAATTAATGACTTTCCAGGCTTCAGGATGCCTTTCTACACTATATAAAGGTGGAAATTTACATTGGAAACGTTTGGTTTAGCTGTTATAAAAGTTTGGTTTTTTAGTGCTGTAAATGCATTTTCAGCTCGCGCTGTACACATTTGCTATGAGAGGCATTATCTCATAAGGGAAATATTGGACAATCAAATTAATGACTGCCCAGGCTTCAGGATGTATTTTTACACTATATAAGGGTGGAAATTTACATTGGAAACGTTTAGTTTAGCTGTTAATGAAGTTTCGTTTTTTTAGTGCTGAAAATTCATTGTCTGCTGGCGCTGTACACTTTTTCTAAGTGTTGCAATATCTCATGAAGGAAATACTGGACAATCAAATTAATGACTTTCCAGGCTTCAGGATGCCTTTCTACACTATATAAAGGTGGAAATGTACATTGGAAACGTTTGGTTTAGCTGTTATAAAAGTTTGGTTTTTTAGTGCTGTAAATGCATTTTCAGCTCGCGCTGTACACATTTGCTATGAGAGGCATTATCTCAGAAGGGAAATATTGGACAATCAAATTAATGACTGCCCAGGCTTCAGGATGTCTTTTTACACTATATAAAGGTGGAAATTTACATTGGAAACGTTTGGTTTAGCTGTTATAAAAGTTTGGTTTTTTTAGTGCTGAAAATGCATTTTCAGCTCGCACTGTACACTTTTGCTATGTGAGGCATTATCTCATAAGGGAAATACTGGACAATCAAATTAATGACTGCCCAGGCTTCAGGATGTCTTTTTACACTATATAAAGGTGGAAATTTACATTGGAAACGTTTGGTTTAGCTGTTATAAAAGTTTGGTTTTTTAGTGCTGTAAATGCATTTTCAGCTCGCGCTGTACACATTTGCTATGAGAGGCATTATCTCATAAGGGAAATATTGGACAATCAAATTAATGACTGCCCAGGCTTCAGGATGTATTTTTACACTATATAAGGGTGGAAATTTACATTGGAAACGTTTAGTTTAGCTGTTAATGAAGTTTCGTTTTTTTAGTGCTGAAAATTCATTGTCTGCTGGCGCTGTACACTTTTTCTAAGTGTTGCAATTTCTCATGAAGGAAATACTGGACAATCAATTTAATGACTTTCCAGGCTTCAGGATGCCTTTCTACACTATATAAAGGTGGAAATTTACATTGGAAACGTTTGGTTTAGCTGTTATAAAAGTTTGGTTTTTTAGTGCTGTATATGCATTTTCAGCTCGCGCTGTACACATTTGCTATGAGAGGCATTATCTCATAATGGAAATATTGGACAATCAAATTAATGACTGCCCAGGCTTCAGGATGTCTTTTTACACTATATAAAGGTGGAAATTTACATTGGAAACGTTTAGTTTAGCTGTTAATGAAGTTTCGTTTTTTTAGTGCTGAAAATTCATTGTCTGCTGGCGCTGTACACTTTTTCTAAGTGTTGCAATATCTCATGAAGGAAATACTGGACAATCAAATTAATGACTTTCCAGGCTTCAGGATGCCTTTCTACACTATATAAAGGTGGAAATGTACATTGGAAACGTTTGGTTTAGCTGTTATAAAAGTTTGGTTTTTTAGTGCTGTAAATGCATTTTCAGCTCGCGCTGTACACATTTGCTATGAGAGGCATTATCTCATAAGGGAAATACTGGACAATCAAATTAATGACTTCCCAGGCTTCAGGATGCCTTTTTACACTCTATAAATGTGGAAATTTACATTGGAAACGTTTGGTTTAGCTGTTAATGAAGTTTCGTTTTTTTAGTGCTGAAAATTCATTGTCTGCTGGCGCTGTACACTTTTTCTAAGTGTTGCAATATCTCATGAAGGAAATACTGGACAATCAAATTAATGACTTTCCAGGCTTCAGGATGCCTTTCTACACTATATAAAGGTGGAAATGTACATTGGAAACGTTTGGTTTAGCTGTTATAAAAGTTTGGTTTTTTAGTGCTGTAAATGCATTTTCAGCTCGCGCTGTACACATTTGCTATGAGAGGCATTATCTCATAAGGGAAATATTAGACAATCAAATTAATGACTGCCCAGGCTTCAGGATGTCTTTTTACACTATATAAGGGTGGAAATTTACATCGGAAACGTTTAGTTTAGCTGTTAATGAAGTTTCGTTTTTTTAGTGCTGAAAATTCATTGTCTGCTGGCGCTGTACACTTTTTCTAAGTGTTGCAATATCTCATGAAGGAAATACTGGACAATCAAATTAATGACTTTCCAGGCTTCAGGATGCCTTTCTACACTATATAAAGGTGGAAATGTACATTGGAAACGTTTGGTTTAGCTGTTATAAAAGTTTGGTTTTTTTAGTGCTGAAAATGCATTTTCAGCTCGCACTGTCCACATTTGCTATGTGAGGCATTATCTCATAAGGGAAATACTGGACAATCAAATTAATGACTTCCCAGGCTTCAGGATGCCTTTTTACACTCTATAAATGTGGAAATTTACATTGGAAACGTTTGGTTTAGCTGTTAATGAAGTTTCGTTTTTTTAGTGCTGAAAATTCATTGTCTGCTGGCGCTGTACACTTTTTCTAAGTGTTGCAATATCTCATGAAGGAAATACTGGACAATCAAATTAATGACTTTCCAGGCTTCAGGATGCCTTTCTACACTATATAAAGGTGGAAATGTACATTGGAAACGTTTGGTTTAGCTGTTATAAAAGTTTGGTTTTTTAGTGCTGTAAATGCATTTTCAGCTCGCGCTGTACACATTTGCTATGAGAGGCATTATCTCAAAAGGGAAATATTGGACAATCAAATTAATGACTGCCCAGGCTTCAGGATGTCTTTTTACACTATAAAAAGGTGGAAATTTACATTGGAAACGTTTGGTTTAGCTGTTATAAAAGTTTGGTTTTTTAGTGCTGAAAATGCATTTTCAGCTCGCACTGTACACATTTGCTATGTGAGGCATTATCTCATAAGGGAAATACTGGACAATCAAATTAATGACTTCCCAGGCTTCAGGATGCCTTTTTACACTCTATAAATGTGGAAATTTACATTGGAAACGTTTGGTTTAGCTGTTAATGAAGTTTCGTTTTTTTAGTGCTGAAAATTCATTGTCTGCTGGCGCTGTACACTTTTTCTAAGTGTTGCAATATCTCATGAAGGAAATACTGGACAATCAAATTAATGACTTTCCAGGCTTCAGGATGCCTTTCTACACTATATAAAGGTGGAAATTTACATTGGAAACGTTTGGTTTAGCTGTTATAAAAGTTTGGTTTTTTAGTGCTGTAAATGCATTTTCAGCTCGCGCTGTACACATTTGCTATGAGAGGCATTATCTCATAAGGGAAATATTGGACAATCAAATTAATGACTGCCCAGGCTTCAGGATGTCTTTTTACACTATATAAAGGTGGAAATTTACATTGGAAACGTTTAGTTTAGCTGTTAATGAAGTTTCGTTTTTTTTAGTGCTGAAAATTCATTGTCTGCTGGCGCTGTACACTTTTTCTAAGTGTTGCAATATCTCATGAAGGAAATACTGGACAATCAAATTAATGACTTTTCAGGCTTCAGGATGCCTTTCTACACTATATAAAGGTGGAAATTTACATTGGAAACGTTTGGTTTAGCTGTTATAAAAGTTTGGTTTTTTAGTGCTGTTAATGCATTTTCAGCTCGCGCTGTACACATTTGCTATGAGAGGCATTATCTCATAAGGGAAATATTGGACAATCAAATTAATGACTGCCCAGGCTTCAGGATGTCTTTTTACACTATATAAAGGTGGAAATTTACATTGGAAACGTTTGGTTTAGCTGTTATAAAAGTTTGGTTTTTTAGTGCTGTAAATGCATTTTCAGCTCGCGCTGTACACATTTGCTACGAGAGGCATTATCTCATAAGGGAAATATTGGACAATCAAATTAATGGCTGCCCAGGCTTCAGGATGTCTTTTTACTCTATATAAAGTTGGAAATTTACATTGGAAACGTTTAGTTTAGCTGTTAATGAAGTTTCGTTTTTTTAGTGCTGAAAATTCATTGTCTGCTGGCGCTGTACACTTTTTCTAAGTGTTGCAATATCTCATGAAGGAAATACTGGACAATCAAATCAATGACTTTCCAGGCTTCAGGATGCCTTTCTACACTATATAAAGGTGGAAATGTACATTGGAAACGTTTGGTTTAGCTGTTATAAAAGTTTGTTTTTTTAGTGCTGAAAATGCATTTTCAGCTCGCGCTGTACACATTTGCTATGAGAGGCATTGTCTCATAAGGGAAATATTGGACAATCAAATTAATGACTGCCTAGGCTTCAGGATGTCTTTTTACACTATATAAAGGTGGAAATTTACATTGGAAACGTTTGGTTTAGCTGTTATAAAAGTTTGGTTTTTTTAGTGCTGAAAATGCATTTTCAGCTCGCACTGTACACATTTGCTATGTGAGGCATTATCTCATAAGGGAAATACTGGACAATCAAATTAATGACTGCCCAGGCTTCAGGATGTCTTTTTACACTATATAAAGGTGGAAATTTACATTGGAAACGTTTGGTTTAGCTGTTATAAAAGTTTGTTTTTTTAGTGCTGAAAATGCATTTTCAGCTCGCACTGTACACATTTGCTATGTGAGGCATTATCTCATAAGGGAAATACTGGACAATCAAATTAATGACTTCCCAGGCTTCAGGATGCCTTTTTACACTCTATAAATGTGGAAATTTACATTGGAAACGTTTGGTTTAGCTGTTAATGAAGTTTCGTTTTTTTAGTGCTGAAAATTCATTGTCTGCTGGCGCTGTACACTTTTTCTAAGTGTTGCAATATCTCATGAAGGAAATACTGGACAATCAAATTAATGACTTTCCAGGCTTCAGGATGCCTTTCTACACTATATAAAGGTGGAAATTTACATTGGAAACGTTTGGTTTAGCTGTTATAAAAGTTTGTTTTTTTAGTGCTGTAAATGCATTTTCAGCTCGCGCTGTACACATTTGCTATGAGAGGCATTATCTCATAAGGGAAATATTGGCCAATCAAATTAATGACTGCCCAGGCTTCAGGATGTATTTTTACACTATATAAGGGTGGAAATTTACATTGGAAACGTTTAGTTTAGCTGTTAATGAAGTTTCGTTTTTTTAGTGCTGAAAATTCATTGTCTGCTGGCGCTGTACACTTTTTCTAAGTGTTGCAATATCTCATGAAGGAAATACTGGACAATCAAATTAATGACTTTCCAGGCTTCAGGATGCCTTTCTACACTATATAAAGGTGGAAATGTACATTGGAAACGTTTGGTTTAGCTGTTATAAAAGTTTGGTTTTTTAGTGCTGTAAATGCATTTTCATCTCGCGCTGTACACATTTGCTATGAGAGGCATTATCTCAGAAGGGAAATATTGGACAATCAAATTAATGACTGCCCAGGCTTCAGGATGTCTTTTTACACTATATAAAGGTGGAAATTTACATTGGAAACGTTTGGTTTAGCTGTTATAAAAGTTTGGTTTTTTTGTGCTGTAAATGCATTTTCAGCTCGCACTGTACACATTTGCTGTGTGAGGCATTATCTCATAAGGGAAATACTGGACAATCAAATTAATGACTGCCCAGGCTTCAGGATGTCTTTTTACACTATATAAAGGTGGAAATTTACATTGGAAACGTTTGGTTTAGCTGTTATAAAAGTTTGTTTTTTTAGTGCTGAAAATGCATTTTCAGCTCGCACTGTACACATTTGCTATGTGAGGCATTATCTCATAAGGGAAATACTGGACAATCAAATTAATGACTTCCCAGGCTTCAGGATGCCTTTTTACACTCTATAAATGTGGAAATTTACATTGGAAACGTTTGGTTTAGCTGTTAATGAAGTTTCGTTTTTTTAGTGCTGAAAATTCATTGTCTGCTGGCGCTGTACACTTTTTCTAAGTGTTGCAATATCTCATGAAGGAAATACTGGACAATCAAATTAATGACTTTCCAGGCTTCAGGATGCCTTTCTACACTATATAAAGGTGGAAATTTACATTGGAAACGTTTGGTTTAGCTGTTATAAAAGTTTGGTTTTTTAGTGCTGTAAATGCATTTTCAGCTCGCGCTGTACACATTTGCTATGAGAGGCATTATCTCATAAGGGAAATATTGGACAATCAAATTAATGACTGCCCAGGCTTCAGGATGTATTTTTACACTATATAAGGGTGGAAATTTACATTGGAAACGTTTAGTTTAGCTGTTAATGAAGTTTCGTTTTTTTAGTGCTGAAAATTCATTGTCTGCTGGCGCTGTACACTTTTTCTAAGTGTTGCAATATCTCATGAAGGAAATACTGGACAATCAAATTAATGACTTTCCAGGCTTCAGGATGCCTTTCTACACTATATAAAGGTGGAAATGTACATTGGAAACGTTTGGTTTAGCTGTTATAAAAGTTTGGTTTTTTAGTGCTGTAAATGCATTTTCAGCTCGCGCTGTACACATTTGCTATGAGAGGCATTATCTCAGAAGGGAAATATTGGACAATCAAATTAATGACTGCCCAGGCTTCAGGATGTCTTTTTACACTATATAAAGGTGGAAATTTACATTGGAAACGTTTGGTTTAGCTGTTATAAAAGTTTGGTTTTTTTAGTGCTGAAAATGCATTTTCAGCTCGCACTGTACACTTTTGCTATGTGAGGCATTATCTCATAAGGGAAATACTGGACAATCAAATTAATGACTGCCCAGGCTTCAGGATGTCTTTTTACACTATATAAAGGTGGAAATTTACATTGGAAACGTTTGGTTTAGCTGTTATAAAAGTTTGGTTTTTTAGTGCTGTAAATGCATTTTCAGCTCGCGCTGTACACATTTGCTATGAGAGGCATTATCTCATAAGGGAAATATTGGACAATCAAATTAATGACTGCCCAGGCTTCAGGATGTATTTTTACACTATATAAGGGTGGAAATTTACATTGGAAACGTTTAGTTTAGCTGTTAATGAAGTTTCGTTTTTTTAGTGCTGAAAATTCATTGTCTGCTGGCGCTGTACACTTTTTCTAAGTGTTGCAATTTCTCATGAAGGAAATACTGGACAATCAATTTAATGACTTTCCAGGCTTCAGGATGCCTTTCTACACTATATAAAGGTGGAAATTTACATTGGAAACGTTTGGTTTAGCTGTTATAAAAGTTTGGTTTTTTAGTGCTGTATATGCATTTTCAGCTCGCGCTGTACACATTTGCTATGAGAGGCATTATCTCATAATGGAAATATTGGACAATCAAATTAATGACTGCCCAGGCTTCAGGATGTCTTTTTACACTATATAAAGGTGGAAATTTACATTGGAAACGTTTAGTTTAGCTGTTAATGAAGTTTCGTTTTTTTAGTGCTGAAAATTCATTGTCTGCTGGCGCTGTACACTTTTTCTAAGTGTTGCAATATCTCATGAAGGAAATACTGGACAATCAAATTAATGACTTTCCAGGCTTCAGGATGCCTTTCTACACTATATAAAGGTGGAAATGTACATTGGAAACGTTTGGTTTAGCTGTTATAAAAGTTTGGTTTTTTAGTGCTGTAAATGCATTTTCAGCTCGCGCTGTACACATTTGCTATGAGAGGCATTATCTCATAAGGGAAATACTGGACAATCAAATTAATGACTTCCCAGGCTTCAGGATGCCTTTTTACACTCTATAAATGTGGAAATTTACATTGGAAACGTTTGGTTTAGCTGTTAATGAAGTTTCGTTTTTTTAGTGCTGAAAATTCATTGTCTGCTGGCGCTGTACACTTTTTCTAAGTGTTGCAATATCTCATGAAGGAAATACTGGACAATCAAATTAATGACTTTCCAGGCTTCAGGATGCCTTTCTACACTATATAAAGGTGGAAATGTACATTGGAAACGTTTGGTTTAGCTGTTATAAAAGTTTGGTTTTTTAGTGCTGTAAATGCATTTTCAGCTCGCGCTGTACACATTTGCTATGAGAGGCATTATCTCATAAGGGAAATATTAGACAATCAAATTAATGACTGCCCAGGCTTCAGGATGTCTTTTTACACTATATAAGGGTGGAAATTTACATCGGAAACGTTTAGTTTAGCTGTTAATGAAGTTTCGTTTTTTTAGTGCTGAAAATTCATTGTCTGCTGGCGCTGTACACTTTTTCTAAGTGTTGCAATATCTCATGAAGGAAATACTGGACAATCAAATTAATGACTTTCCAGGCTTCAGGATGCCTTTCTACACTATATAAAGGTGGAAATGTACATTGGAAACGTTTGGTTTAGCTGTTATAAAAGTTTGGTTTTTTTAGTGCTGAAAATGCATTTTCAGCTCGCACTGTCCACATTTGCTATGTGAGGCATTATCTCATAAGGGAAATACTGGACAATCAAATTAATGACTTCCCAGGCTTCAGGATGCCTTTTTACACTCTATAAATGTGGAAATTTACATTGGAAACGTTTGGTTTAGCTGTTAATGAAGTTTCGTTTTTTTAGTGCTGAAAATTCATTGTCTGCTGGCGCTGTACACTTTTTCTAAGTGTTGCAATATCTCATGAAGGAAATACTGGACAATCAAATTAATGACTTTCCAGGCTTCAGGATGCCTTTCTACACTATATAAAGGTGGAAATGTACATTGGAAACGTTTGGTTTAGCTGTTATAAAAGTTTGGTTTTTTAGTGCTGTAAATGCATTTTCAGCTCGCGCTGTACACATTTGCTATGAGAGGCATTATCTCAAAAGGGAAATATTGGACAATCAAATTAATGACTGCCCAGGCTTCAGGATGTCTTTTTACACTATAAAAAGGTGGAAATTTACATTGGAAACGTTTGGTTTAGCTGTTATAAAAGTTTGGTTTTTTAGTGCTGAAAATGCATTTTCAGCTCGCACTGTACACATTTGCTATGTGAGGCATTATCTCATAAGGGAAATACTGGACAATCAAATTAATGACTTCCCAGGCTTCAGGATGCCTTTTTACACTCTATAAATGTGGAAATTTACATTGGAAACGTTTGGTTTAGCTGTTAATGAAGTTTCGTTTTTTTAGTGCTGAAAATTCATTGTCTGCTGGCGCTGTACACTTTTTCTAAGTGTTGCAATATCTCATGAAGGAAATACTGGACAATCAAATTAATGACTTTCCAGGCTTCAGGATGCCTTTCTACACTATATAAAGGTGGAAATTTACATTGGAAACGTTTGGTTTAGCTGTTATAAAAGTTTGGTTTTTTAGTGCTGTAAATGCATTTTCAGCTCGCGCTGTACACATTTGCTATGAGAGGCATTATCTCATAAGGGAAATATTGGACAATCAAATTAATGACTGCCCAGGCTTCAGGATGTCTTTTTACACTATATAAAGGTGGAAATTTACATTGGAAACGTTTAGTTTAGCTGTTAATGAAGTTTCGTTTTTTTTAGTGCTGAAAATTCATTGTCTGCTGGCGCTGTACACTTTTTCTAAGTGTTGCAATATCTCATGAAGGAAATACTGGACAATCAAATTAATGACTTTTCAGGCTTCAGGATGCCTTTCTACACTATATAAAGGTGGAAATTTACATTGGAAACGTTTGGTTTAGCTGTTATAAAAGTTTGGTTTTTTAGTGCTGTTAATGCATTTTCAGCTCGCGCTGTACACATTTGCTATGAGAGGCATTATCTCATAAGGGAAATATTGGACAATCAAATTAATGACTGCCCAGGCTTCAGGATGTCTTTTTACACTATATAAAGGTGGAAATTTACATTGGAAACGTTTGGTTTAGCTGTTATAAAAGTTTGGTTTTTTAGTGCTGTAAATGCATTTTCAGCTCGCGCTGTACACATTTGCTACGAGAGGCATTATCTCATAAGGGAAATATTGGACAATCAAATTAATGGCTGCCCAGGCTTCAGGATGTCTTTTTACTCTATATAAAGTTGGAAATTTACATTGGAAACGTTTAGTTTAGCTGTTAATGAAGTTTCGTTTTTTTAGTGCTGAAAATTCATTGTCTGCTGGCGCTGTACACTTTTTCTAAGTGTTGCAATATCTCATGAAGGAAATACTGGACAATCAAATCAATGACTTTCCAGGCTTCAGGATGCCTTTCTACACTATATAAAGGTGGAAATGTACATTGGAAACGTTTGGTTTAGCTGTTATAAAAGTTTGTTTTTTTAGTGCTGAAAATGCATTTTCAGCTCGCGCTGTACACATTTGCTATGAGAGGCATTGTCTCATAAGGGAAATATTGGACAATCAAATTAATGACTGCCTAGGCTTCAGGATGTCTTTTTACACTATATAAAGGTGGAAATTTACATTGGAAACGTTTGGTTTAGCTGTTATAAAAGTTTGGTTTTTTTAGTGCTGAAAATGCATTTTCAGCTCGCACTGTACACATTTGCTATGTGAGGCATTATCTCATAAGGGAAATACTGGACAATCAAATTAATGACTGCCCAGGCTTCAGGATGTCTTTTTACACTATATAAAGGTGGAAATTTACATTGGAAACGTTTGGTTTAGCTGTTATAAAAGTTTGTTTTTTTAGTGCTGAAAATGCATTTTCAGCTCGCACTGTACACATTTGCTATGTGAGGCATTATCTCATAAGGGAAATACTGGACAATCAAATTAATGACTTCCCAGGCTTCAGGATGCCTTTTTACACTCTATAAATGTGGAAATTTACATTGGAAACGTTTGGTTTAGCTGTTAATGAAGTTTCGTTTTTTTAGTGCTGAAAATTCATTGTCTGCTGGCGCTGTACACTTTTTCTAAGTGTTGCAATATCTCATGAAGGAAATACTGGACAATCAAATTAATGACTTTCCAGGCTTCAGGATGCCTTTCTACACTATATAAAGGTGGAAATTTACATTGGAAACGTTTGGTTTAGCTGTTATAAAAGTTTGTTTTTTTAGTGCTGTAAATGCATTTTCAGCTCGCGCTGTACACATTTGCTATGAGAGGCATTATCTCATAAGGGAAATATTGGCCAATCAAATTAATGACTGCCCAGGCTTCAGGATGTATTTTTACACTATATAAGGGTGGAAATTTACATTGGAAACGTTTAGTTTAGCTGTTAATGAAGTTTCGTTTTTTTAGTGCTGAAAATTCATTGTCTGCTGGCGCTGTACACTTTTTCTAAGTGTTGCAATATCTCATGAAGGAAATACTGGACAATCAAATTAATGACTTTCCAGGCTTCAGGATGCCTTTCTACACTATATAAAGGTGGAAATGTACATTGGAAACGTTTGGTTTAGCTGTTATAAAAGTTTGGTTTTTTAGTGCTGTAAATGCATTTTCATCTCGCGCTGTACACATTTGCTATGAGAGGCATTATCTCAGAAGGGAAATATTGGACAATCAAATTAATGACTGCCCAGGCTTCAGGATGTCTTTTTACACTATATAAAGGTGGAAATTTACATTGGAAACGTTTGGTTTAGCTGTTATAAAAGTTTGGTTTTTTTGTGCTGTAAATGCATTTTCAGCTCGCACTGTACACATTTGCTGTGTGAGGCATTATCTCATAAGGGAAATACTGGACAATCAAATTAATGACTGCCCAGGCTTCAGGATGTCTTTTTACACTATATAAAGGTGGAAATTTACATTGGAAACGTTTGGTTTAGCTGTTATAAAAGTTTGGTTTTTTTAGTGCTGAAAATGCATTTTCAGCTCGCACTGTCCACATTTGCTATGTGAGGCATTATCTCATAAGGGAAATACTGGACAATCAAATTAATGACTGCCCAGGCTTCAGGATGTCTTTTTACACTATATAAAGGTGGAAATTTACATTGGAAACGTTTGGTTTAGCTGTTATAAAAGTTTGTTTTTTTAGTGCTGTAAATGCATTTTCAGCTCGCAACTGTACACATTTGCTATGTGAGGCATTATCTCATAAGGGAAATACTGGACAATCAAATTAATGACTTCCCAGGCTTCAGGATGCCTTTTTACACTCTATAAATGTGGAAATTTACATTGGAAACGTTTGGTTTAGCTGTTAATGAAGTTTCGTTTTTTTAGTGCTGAAAATTCATTGTCTGCTGGCGCTGTACACTTTTTCTAAGTGTTGCAATATCTCATGAAGGAAATACTGGACAATCAAATTAATGACTTTCCAGGCTTCAGGATGCCTTTCTACACTATATAAAGGTGGAAATTTACATTGGAAACGTTTGGTTTAGCTGTTATAAAAGTTTGGTTTTTTAGTGCTGTAAATGCATTTTCAGCTCGCGCTGTACACATTTGCTATGAGAGGCATTATCTCATAAGGGAAATATTGGACAATCAAATTAATGACTGCCCAGGCTTCAGGATGTCTTTTTACACTATATAAGGGTGGAAATTTACATTGGAAACGTTTAGTTTAGCTGTTAATGAAGTTTCGTTTTTTTAGTGCTGAAAATTCATTGTCTGCTGGCGCTGTACACTTTTTCTAAGTGTTGCAATATCTCATGAAGGAAATACTGGACAATCAAATTAATGACTTTCCAGGCTTCAGGATGCCTTTCTACACTATATAAAGGTGGAAATGTACATTGGAAACGTTTGGTTTAGCTGTTATAAAAGTTTGGTTTTTTAGTGCTGTAAATGCATTTTCAGCTCGCGCTGTACACATTTGCTATGAGAGGCATTATCTCAGAAGGGAAATATTGGACAATCAAATTAATGACTGCCCAGGCTTCAGGATGTCTTTTTACACTATATAAAGGTGGAAATTTACATTGGAAACGTTTGGTTTAGCTGTTATAAAAGTTTGTTTTTTTTAGTGCTGAAAATGCATTTTCAGCTCGCACTGTACACATTTGCTGTGTGAGGCATTATCTCATAAGGGAAATACTGGACAATCAAATTAATGACTGCCCAGGCTTCAGGATGTCTTTTTACACTATATAAAGGTGGAAATTTACATTGGAAACGTTTGGTTTAGCTGTTATAAAAGTTTGTTTTTTTAGTGCTGAAAATGCATTTTCAGCTCGCACTGTACACATTTGCTATGTGAAGCATTATCTCATAAGGGAAATACTGGACAATCAAATTAATGACTTCCCAGGCTTTAGGATGCCTTTTTACACTCTATAAATGTGGAAATTTACATTGGAAACGTTTGGTTTAGCTGTTAATGAAGTTTCGTTTTTTTAGTGCTGAAAATTCATTGTCTGCTGGCACTGTACACTTTTTCTAAGTGTTGCATAATCTCATGAAGGAAATACTGGACAATCAAATTAATGACTTTCCAGGCTTCAGGATGCCTTTTATACACTATATAAAGGTGGAAATTTACATTGGAAACGTTTGGTTTAGCTGTTATAAAAGTTTGGTTTTTTAGTGCTGTAAATGCATTTTCAGCTCGCGCTGTACACATTTGCTATGAGAGGCATTATCTCATAAGGGAAATATTGGACAATCAAATTAATGACTGCCCAGGCTTCAGGATGTCTTTTTACACTATATAAGGGTGGAAATTTACATTGGAAACGTTTAGTTTAGCTGTTAATGAAGTTTCGTTTTTTTAGTGCTGAAAATTCATTGTCTGCTGGCGCTGTACACTTTATCTAAGTGTTGCAATATCTCATGAAGGAAATACTGGACAATCAAATTAATGACTTTCCAGGCTTCAGGATGCCTTTCTACACTCTATAAAGGTGGAAATGTACATTGGAAACGTTTGGTTTAGCTGTTATAAAAGTTTGGTTTTTTAGTGCTGTTGTAAATGCATTTTCAGCTCGCGCTGTACACATTTGCTATGAGAGGCATTATCTCAGAAGGGAAATATTGGACAATCAAATTAATGACTGCCCAGGCTTCAGGATGTCTTTTTACACTATATAAAGGTGGAAATTTACATTGGAAACGTTTGGTTTAGCTGTTATAAAAGTTTGGTTTTTTTAGTGCTGAAAATGCATTTTCAGCTCGCACTGTACACATTTGCTGTGTGAGGCATTATCTCATAAGGGAAATACTGGACAATCAAATTAATGACTGCCCAGGCTTCAGGATGTCTTTTTACACTATATAAAGGTGGAAATTTACATTGGAAACGTTTGGTTTAGCTGTTATAAAAGTTTGGTTTTTTAGTGCTGAAAATGCATTTTCAGCTCGCACTGTACACATTTGCTATGTGAGGCATTATCTCATAAGGGAAATACTGGACAATCAAATTAATGACTTCCCAGGCTTCAGGATGCCTTTTTACACTCTATAAATGTGGAAATTTACATTGGAAACGTTTGGTTTAGCTGTTAATGAAGTTTCGTTTTTTTAGTGCTGAAAATTCATTGTCTGCTGGCGCTGTACACTTTTTCTAAGTGTTGCAATATCTCATGAAGGAAATACTGGACAATCAAATTAATGACTTTCCAGGCTTCAGGATGCCTTTCTACACTATATAAAGGTGGAAATTTACATTGGAAACGTTTGGTTTAGCTGTTATAAAAGTTTGGTTTTTTAGTGCTGTAAATGCATTTTCAGCTCGCGCTGTACACATTTGCTATGAGAAGCATTATCTCATAAGGGAAATATTGGACAATCAAATTAATGACTGCCCAGGCTTCAGGATGTCTTTTTACACTATATAAGGGTGGAAATTTACATTGGAAACGTTTAGTTTAGCTGTTAATGAAGTTTCGTTTTTTTAGTGCTGAAAATTCATTGTCTGCTGGCGCTGTACACTTTTTCTAAGTGTTGCAATATCTCATGAAGGAAATACTGGACAATCAAATTAATGACTTTCCAGGCTTCAGGATGCCTTTCTACACTATATAAAGGTGGAAATGTACATTGGAAACGTTTGGTTTAGCTGTTATAAAAGTTTGGTTTTTTAGTGCTGTAAATGCATTTTCAGCTCGCGCTGTACACATTTGCTATGAGAGGCATTATCTCAGAAGGGAAATATTGGACAATCAAATTAATGACTGCCCAGGCTTCAGGATGTCTTTTTACACTATATAAAGGTGGAAATTTACATTGGAAACGTTTGGTTTAGCTGTTATAAAAGTTTGGTTTTTTTAGTGCTGAAAATGCATTTTCAGCTCGCACTGTACACATTTGCTGTGTGAGGCATTATCTCATAAGGGAAATACTGGACAATCAAATTAATGACTGCCCAGGCTTCAGGATGTCTTTTTACACTATATAAAGGTGGAAATTTACATTGGAAACGTTTGGTTTAGCTGTTATAAAAGTTTGGTTTTTTAGTGCTGAAAATGCATTTTCAGCTCGCACTGTACACATTTGCTATGTGAGGCATTATCTCATAAGGGAAATACTGAACAATCAAATTAATGACTTCCCAGGCTTCAGGATGCCTTTTTACACTCTATAAATGTGGAAATTTACATTGGAAACGTTTGGTTTAGCTGTTAATGAAGTTTCGTTTTTTTAGTGCTGAAAATTCATTGTCTGCTGGCGCTGTACACTTTTTCTAAGTGTTGCAATATCTCATGAAGGAAATACTGGACAATCAAATTAATGACTTTCCAGGCTTCAGGATGCCTTTCTACACTATATAAAGGTGGAAATTTACATTGGAAACGTTTGGTTTAGCTGTTATAAAAGTTTGGTTTTTTAGTGCTGTAAATGCATTTTCAGCTCGCGCTGTACACATTTGCTATGAGAGGCATTATCTCATAAGGGAAATATTGGACAATCAAATTAATGACTGCCCAGGCTTCAGGATGTCTTTTTACACTATATAAGGGTGGAAATTTACATTGGAAACGTTTAGTTTAGCTGTTAATGAAGTTTCGTTTTTTTAGTGCTGAAAATTCATTGTCTGCTGGCGCTGTACACTTTTTCTAAGTGTTGCAATATCTCATGAAGGAAATACTGGACAATCAAATTAATGACTTTCCAGGCTTCAGGATGCCTTTCTACACTATATAAAGGTGGAAATGTACATTGGAAACGTTTGGTTTAGCTGTTATAAAAGTTTGGTTTTTTAGTGCTGTAAATGCATTTTCAGCTCGCGCTGTACACATTTGCTATGAGAGGCATTATCTCAGAAGGGAAATATTGGACAATCAAATTAATGACTGCCCAGGCTTCAGGATGTCTTTTTACACTATATAAAGGTGGAAATTTACATTGGAAACGTTTGGTTTAGCTGTTATAAAAGTTTGGTTTTTTTAGTGCTGAAAATGCATTTTCAGCTCGCACTGTACACATTTGCTGTGTGAGGCATTATCTCATAAGGGAAATACTGGACAATCAAATTAATGACTGCCCAGGCTTCAGGATGTCTTTTTACACTATATAAAGGTGGAAATTTACATTGGAAACGTTTGGTTTAGCTGTTATAAAAGTTTGGTTTTTTAGTGCTGAAAATGCATTTTCAGCTCGCACTGTACACATTTGCTATGTGAGGCATTATCTCATAAGGGAAATACTGGACAATCAAATTAATGACTTCCCAGGCTTCAGGATGCCTTTTTACACTCTATAAATGTGGAAATTTACATTGGAAACGTTTGGTTTAGCTGTTAATGAAGTTTCGTTTTTTTAGTGCTGAAAATTCATTGTCTGCTGGCGCTGTACACTTTTTCTAAGTGTTGCAATATCTCATGAAGGAAATACTGGATAATCAAATTAATGACTTTCCAGGCTTCAGGATGCCTTTCTACATTATATAAAGGTGGAAATGTACATTGGAAACGTTTGGTTTAGCTGTTATAAAAGTTTGGTTTTTTAGTGCTGTAAATGCATTTTCAGCTCGCGCTGTACACATTTGCTATGAGAGGCATTATCTCATAAGGGAAATATTAGACAATCAAATTAATGACTGCCCAGGCTTCAGGATGTCTTTTTACACTATATAAGGGTGGAAATTTACATCGGAAACGTTTAGTTTAGCTGTTAATGAAGTTTCGTTTTTTTAGTGCTGAAAATTCATTGTCTGCTGGCGCTGTACACTTTTTCTAAGTGTTGCAATATCTCATGAAGGAAATACTGGACAATCAAATTAATGACTTTCCAGGCTTCAGGATGCCTTTCTACACTATATAAAGGTGGAAATTTACATTGGAAACGTTTGGTTTAGCTGTTATAAAAGTTTGGTTTTTTAGTGCTGTAAATGCATTTTCAGCTCGCGCTGTACACATTTGCTATGAGAGGCATTATCTCATAAAGGAAATATTGGACAATCAAATTAATGACTGCCCAGGCTTCAGGATGTCTTTTTACACTATATAAAAGTGGAAATTTACATTGGAAACGTTTAGTTTAGCTGTTAATGAAGTTTCGTTTTTTTTAGTGCTGAAAATGCATTGTCTGCTGGCGCTGTACACTTTTTCTAAGTGTTGCAATATCTCATGAAGGAAATACTGGACAATCAAATTAATGACTTTCCAGGCTTCAGGATGCCTTTCTACACTATATAAAGGTGGAAATTTACATTGGAAACGTTTGGTTTAGCTGTTATAAAAGTTTGGTTTTTTAGTGCTGTAAATGCATTTTCAGCTCGCGCTGTACACATTTGCTATGAGAGGCATTATCTCATAAGGGAAATATTGGACAATCAAATTAATGACTGCCCAGGCTTCAGGATGTCTTTTTACACTATATAAAGGTGGAAATTTACATTGGAAACGTTTGGTTTAGCTGTTATAAAAGTTTGGTTTTTTAGTGCTTGTAAATGCATTTTCAGCTCGCGCTGTACACATTTGCTATGAGAGGCATTATCTCATAAGGGAAATATTGGACAATCAAATTAATGGCTGCCCAGGCTTCAGGATGTCTTTTTACTCTATATAAAGTTGGAAATTTACATTGGAAACGTTTAGTTTAGCTGTTAATGAAGTTTCGTTTTTTTAGTGCTGAAAATTCATTGTCTGCTGGCGCTGTACACTTTTTCTAAGTGTTGCAATATCTCATGAAGGAAATACTGGACAATCAAATCAATGACTTTCCAGGCTTCAGGATGCCTTTCTACACTATATAAAGGTGGAAATGTACATTGGAAACGTTTGGTTTAGCTGTTATAAAAGTTTGGTTTTTTTAGTGCTGAAAATGCATTTTCAGCTCGCACTGTACACATTTGCTATGTGAGGCATTATCTCATAAGGGAAATACTGGACAATCAAATTAATGACTGCCCAGGCTTCAGGATGTCTTTTTACACTATATAAAGGTGGAAATTTACATTGGAAACGTTTGGTTTAGCTGTTATAAAAGTTTGTTTTTTTAGTGCTGAAAATGCATTTTCAGCTCGCACTGTACACATTTGCTATGTGAGGCATTATCTCATAAGGGAAATACTGGACAATCAAATTAATGACTTCCCAGGCTTCAGGATGCCTTTTTACACTCTATAAATGTGGAAATTTACATTGGAAACGTTTGGTTTAGCTGTTAATGAAGTTTCGTTTTTTTAGTGCTGAAAATTCATTGTCTGCTGGCGCTGTACACTTTTTCTAAGTGTTGCAATATCTCATGAAGGAAATACTGGACAATCAAATTAATGACTTTCCAGGCTTCAGGATGCCTTTCTACACTATATAAAGGTGGAAATTTACATTGGAAACGTTTGGTTTAGCTGTTATAAAAGTTTGGTTTTTTAGTGCTGTAAATGCATTTTCAGCTCGCGCTGTACACATTTGCTATGAGAGGCATTATCTCATAAGGGAAATATTGGACAATCAAATTAATGACTGCCCAGGCTTCAGGATGTATTTTTACACTATATAAGGGTGGAAATTTACATTGGAAACGTTTAGTTTAGCTGTTAATGAAGTTTCGTTTTTTTAGTGCTGAAAATTCATTGTCTGCTGGCGCTGTACACTTTTTCTAAGTGTTGCAATATCTCATGAAGGAAATACTGGACAATCAAATTAATGACTTTCCAGGCTTCAGGATGCCTTTCTACACTATATAAAGGTGGAAATGTACATTGGAAACGTTTGGTTTAGCTGTTATAAAAGTTTGGTTTTTTAGTGCTGTAAATGCATTTTCAGCTCGCGCTGTACACATTTGCTATGAGAGGCATTATCTCAGAAGGGAAATATTGGACAATCAAATTAATGACTGCCCAGGCTTCAGGATGTCTTTTTACACTATATAAAGGTGGAAATTTACATTGGAAACGTTTGGTTTAGCTGTTATAAAAGTTTGGTTTTTTTAGTGCTGAAAATGCATTTTCAGCTCGCACTGTACACTTTTGCTATGTGAGGCATTATCTCATAAGGGAAATACTGGACAATCAAATTAATGACTGCCCAGGCTTCAGGATGTCTTTTTACACTATATAAAGGTGGAAATTTACATTGGAAACGTTTGGTTTAGCTGTTATAAAAGTTTGGTTTTTTAGTGCTGTAAATGCATTTTCAGCTCGCGCTGTACACATTTGCTATGAGAGGCATTATCTCATAAGGGAAATATTGGACAATCAAATTAATGACTGCCCAGGCTTCAGGATGTATTTTTACACTATATAAGGGTGGAAATTTACATTGGAAACGTTTAGTTTAGCTGTTAATGAAGTTTCGTTTTTTTAGTGCTGAAAATTCATTGTCTGCTGGCGCTGTACACTTTTTCTAAGTGTTGCAATTTCTCATGAAGGAAATACTGGACAATCAATTTAATGACTTTCCAGGCTTCAGGATGCCTTTCTACACTATATAAAGGTGGAAATTTACATTGGAAACGTTTGGTTTAGCTGTTATAAAAGTTTGGTTTTTTAGTGCTGTATATGCATTTTCAGCTCGCGCTGTACACATTTGCTATGAGAGGCATTATCTCATAATGGAAATATTGGACAATCAAATTAATGACTGCCCAGGCTTCAGGATGTCTTTTTACACTATATAAAGGTGGAAATTTACATTGGAAACGTTTAGTTTAGCTGTTAATGAAGTTTCGTTTTTTTAGTGCTGAAAATTCATTGTCTGCTGGCGCTGTACACTTTTTCTAAGTGTTGCAATATCTCATGAAGGAAATACTGGACAATCAAATTAATGACTTTCCAGGCTTCAGGATGCCTTTCTACACTATATAAAGGTGGAAATGTACATTGGAAACGTTTGGTTTAGCTGTTATAAAAGTTTGGTTTTTTAGTGCTGTAAATGCATTTTCAGCTCGCGCTGTACACATTTGCTATGAGAGGCATTATCTCATAAGGGAAATACTGGACAATCAAATTAATGACTTCCCAGGCTTCAGGATGCCTTTTTACACTCTATAAATGTGGAAATTTACATTGGAAACGTTTGGTTTAGCTGTTAATGAAGTTTCGTTTTTTTAGTGCTGAAAATTCATTGTCTGCTGGCGCTGTACACTTTTTCTAAGTGTTGCAATATCTCATGAAGGAAATACTGGACAATCAAATTAATGACTTTCCAGGCTTCAGGATGCCTTTCTACACTATATAAAGGTGGAAATGTACATTGGAAACGTTTGGTTTAGCTGTTATAAAAGTTTGGTTTTTTAGTGCTGTAAATGCATTTTCAGCTCGCGCTGTACACATTTGCTATGAGAGGCATTATCTCATAAGGGAAATATTAGACAATCAAATTAATGACTGCCCAGGCTTCAGGATGTCTTTTTACACTATATAAGGGTGGAAATTTACATCGGAAACGTTTAGTTTAGCTGTTAATGAAGTTTCGTTTTTTTAGTGCTGAAAATTCATTGTCTGCTGGCGCTGTACACTTTTTCTAAGTGTTGCAATATCTCATGAAGGAAATACTGGACAATCAAATTAATGACTTTCCAGGCTTCAGGATGCCTTTCTACACTATATAAAGGTGGAAATGTACATTGGAAACGTTTGGTTTAGCTGTTATAAAAGTTTGGTTTTTTAGTGCTGTAAATGCATTTTCAGCTCGCGCTGTACACATTTGCTATGAGAGGCATTATCTCAAAAGGGAAATATTGGACAATCAAATTAATGACTGCCCAGGCTTCAGGATGTCTTTTTACACTATAAAAAGGTGGAAATTTACATTGGAAACGTTTGGTTTAGCTGTTATAAAAGTTTGGTTTTTTAGTGCTGAAAATGCATTTTCAGCTCGCACTGTACACATTTGCTATGTGAGGCATTATCTCATAAGGGAAATACTGGACAATCAAATTAATGACTTCCCAGGCTTCAGGATGCCTTTTTACACTCTATAAATGTGGAAATTTACATTGGAAACGTTTGGTTTAGCTGTTAATGAAGTTTCGTTTTTTTAGTGCTGAAAATTCATTGTCTGCTGGCGCTGTACACTTTTTCTAAGTGTTGCAATATCTCATGAAGGAAATACTGGACAATCAAATTAATGACTTTCCAGGCTTCAGGATGCCTTTCTACACTATATAAAGGTGGAAATTTACATTGGAAACGTTTGGTTTAGCTGTTATAAAAGTTTGGTTTTTTAGTGCTGTAAATGCATTTTCAGCTCGCGCTGTACACATTTGCTATGAGAGGCATTATCTCATAAGGGAAATATTGGACAATCAAATTAATGACTGCCCAGGCTTCAGGATGTCTTTTTACACTATATAAAGGTGGAAATTTACATTGGAAACGTTTAGTTTAGCTGTTAATGAAGTTTCGTTTTTTTTAGTGCTGAAAATTCATTGTCTGCTGGCGCTGTACACTTTTTCTAAGTGTTGCAATATCTCATGAAGGAAATACTGGACAATCAAATTAATGACTTTCCAGGCTTCAGGATGCCTTTCTACACTATATAAAGGTGGAAATTTACATTGGAAACGTTTGGTTTAGCTGTTATAAAAGTTTGGTTTTTTAGTGCTGTTAATGCATTTTCAGCTCGCGCTGTACACATTTGCTATGAGAGGCATTATCTCATAAGGGAAATATTGGACAATCAAATTAATGACTGCCCAGGCTTCAGGATGTCTTTTTACACTATATAAAGGTGGAAATTTACATTGGAAACGTTTGGTTTAGCTGTTATAAAAGTTTGGTTTTTTAGTGCTGTAAATGCATTTTCAGCTCGCGCTGTACACATTTGCTACGAGAGGCATTATCTCATAAGGGAAATATTGGACAATCAAATTAATGGCTGCCCAGGCTTCAGGATGTCTTTTTACTCTATATAAAGTTGGAAATTTACATTGGAAACGTTTAGTTTAGCTGTTAATGAAGTTTCGTTTTTTTAGTGCTGAAAATTCATTGTCTGCTGGCGCTGTACACTTTTTCTAAGTGTTGCAATATCTCATGAAGGAAATACTGGACAATCAAATCAATGACTTTCCAGGCTTCAGGATGCCTTTCTACACTATATAAAGGTGGAAATGTACATTGGAAACGTTTGGTTTAGCTGTTATAAAAGTTTGTTTTTTTAGTGCTGAAAATGCATTTTCAGCTCGCGCTGTACACATTTGCTATGAGAGGCATTGTCTCATAAGGGAAATATTGGACAATCAAATTAATGACTGCCTAGGCTTCAGGATGTCTTTTTACACTATATAAAGGTGGAAATTTACATTGGAAACGTTTGGTTTAGCTGTTATAAAAGTTTGGTTTTTTTAGTGCTGAAAATGCATTTTCAGCTCGCACTGTACACATTTGCTATGTGAGGCATTATCTCATAAGGGAAATACTGGACAATCAAATTAATGACTGCCCAGGCTTCAGGATGTCTTTTTACACTATATAAAGGTGGAAATTTACATTGGAAACGTTTGGTTTAGCTGTTATAAAAGTTTGTTTTTTTAGTGCTGAAAATGCATTTTCAGCTCGCACTGTACACATTTGCTATGTGAGGCATTATCTCATAAGGGAAATACTGGACAATCAAATTAATGACTTCCCAGGCTTCAGGATGCCTTTTTACACTCTATAAATGTGGAAATTTACATTGGAAACGTTTGGTTTAGCTGTTAATGAAGTTTCGTTTTTTTAGTGCTGAAAATTCATTGTCTGCTGGCGCTGTACACTTTTTCTAAGTGTTGCAATATCTCATGAAGGAAATACTGGACAATCAAATTAATGACTTTCCAGGCTTCAGGATGCCTTTCTACACTATATAAAGGTGGAAATTTACATTGGAAACGTTTGGTTTAGCTGTTATAAAAGTTTGTTTTTTTAGTGCTGTAAATGCATTTTCAGCTCGCGCTGTACACATTTGCTATGAGAGGCATTATCTCATAAGGGAAATATTGGCCAATCAAATTAATGACTGCCCAGGCTTCAGGATGTATTTTTACACTATATAAGGGTGGAAATTTACATTGGAAACGTTTAGTTTAGCTGTTAATGAAGTTTCGTTTTTTTAGTGCTGAAAATTCATTGTCTGCTGGCGCTGTACACTTTTTCTAAGTGTTGCAATATCTCATGAAGGAAATACTGGACAATCAAATTAATGACTTTCCAGGCTTCAGGATGCCTTTCTACACTATATAAAGGTGGAAATGTACATTGGAAACGTTTGGTTTAGCTGTTATAAAAGTTTGGTTTTTTAGTGCTGTAAATGCATTTTCATCTCGCGCTGTACACATTTGCTATGAGAGGCATTATCTCAGAAGGGAAATATTGGACAATCAAATTAATGACTGCCCAGGCTTCAGGATGTCTTTTTACACTATATAAAGGTGGAAATTTACATTGGAAACGTTTGGTTTAGCTGTTAATGAAGTTTCGTTTTTTTAGTGCTGAAAATTCATTGTCTGCTGGCGCTGTACACTTTTTCTAAGTGTTGCAATTTCTCATGAAGGAAATACTGGACAATCAATTTAATGACTTTCCAGGCTTCAGGATGCCTTTCTACACTATATAAAGGTGGAAATTTACATTGGAAACGTTTGGTTTAGCTGTTATAAAAGTTTGGTTTTTTAGTGCTGTATATGCATTTTCAGCTCGCGCTGTACACATTTGCTATGAGAGGCATTATCTCATAATGGAAATATTGGACAATCAAATTAATGACTGCCCAGGCTTCAGGATGTCTTTTTACACTATATAAAGGTGGAAATTTACATTGGAAACGTTTAGTTTAGCTGTTAATGAAGTTTCGTTTTTTTAGTGCTGAAAATTCATTGTCTGCTGGCGCTGTACACTTTTTCTAAGTGTTGCAATATCTCATGAAGGAAATACTGGACAATCAAATTAATGACTTTCCAGGCTTCAGGATGCCTTTCTACACTATATAAAGGTGGAAATGTACATTGGAAACGTTTGGTTTAGCTGTTATAAAAGTTTGGTTTTTTAGTGCTGTAAATGCATTTTCAGCTCGCGCTGTACACATTTGCTATGAGAGGCATTATCTCATAAGGGAAATACTGGACAATCAAATTAATGACTTCCCAGGCTTCAGGATGCCTTTTTACACTCTATAAATGTGGAAATTTACATTGGAAACGTTTGGTTTAGCTGTTAATGAAGTTTCGTTTTTTTAGTGCTGAAAATTCATTGTCTGCTGGCGCTGTACACTTTTTCTAAGTGTTGCAATATCTCATGAAGGAAATACTGGACAATCAAATTAATGACTTTCCAGGCTTCAGGATGCCTTTCTACACTATATAAAGGTGGAAATGTACATTGGAAACGTTTGGTTTAGCTGTTATAAAAGTTTGGTTTTTTAGTGCTGTAAATGCATTTTCAGCTCGCGCTGTACACATTTGCTATGAGAGGCATTATCTCATAAGGGAAATATTAGACAATCAAATTAATGACTGCCCAGGCTTCAGGATGTCTTTTTACACTATATAAGGGTGGAAATTTACATCGGAAACGTTTAGTTTAGCTGTTAATGAAGTTTCGTTTTTTAGTGCTGAAAATTCATTGTCTGCTGGCGCTGTACACTTTTTCTAAGTGTTGCAATATCTCATGAAGGAAATACTGGACAATCAAATTAATGACTTTCCAGGCTTCAGGATGCCTTTCTACACTATATAAAGGTGGAAATGTACATTGGAAACGTTTGGTTTAGCTGTTATAAAAGTTTGGTTTTTTAGTGCTGTAAATGCATTTTCAGCTCGCGCTGTACACATTTGCTATGAGAGGCATTATCTCAAAAGGGAAATATTGGACAATCAAATTAATGACTGCCCAGGCTTCAGGATGTCTTTTTACACTATAAAAAGGTGGAAATTTACATTGGAAACGTTTGGTTTAGCTGTTATAAAAGTTTGGTTTTTTAGTGCTGAAAATGCATTTTCAGCTCGCACTGTACACATTTGCTATGTGAGGCATTATCTCATAAGGGAAATACTGGACAATCAAATTAATGACTTCCCAGGCTTCAGGATGCCTTTTTACACTCTATAAATGTGGAAATTTACATTGGAAACGTTTGGTTTAGCTGTTAATGAAGTTTCGTTTTTTTAGTGCTGAAAATTCATTGTCTGCTGGCGCTGTACACTTTTTCTAAGTGTTGCAATATCTCATGAAGGAAATACTGGACAATCAAATTAATGACTTTCCAGGCTTCAGGATGCCTTTCTACACTATATAAAGGTGGAAATTTACATTGGAAACGTTTGGTTTAGCTGTTATAAAAGTTTGGTTTTTTAGTGCTGTAAATGCATTTTCAGCTCGCGCTGTACACATTTGCTATGAGAGGCATTATCTCATAAGGGAAATATTGGACAATCAAATTAATGACTGCCCAGGCTTCAGGATGTCTTTTTACACTATATAAAGGTGGAAATTTACATTGGAAACGTTTAGTTTAGCTGTTAATGAAGTTTCGTTTTTTTTAGTGCTGAAAATTCATTGTCTGCTGGCGCTGTACACTTTTTCTAAGTGTTGCAATATCTCATGAAGGAAATACTGGACAATCAAATTAATGACTTTCCAGGCTTCAGGATGCCTTTCTACACTATATAAAGGTGGAAATTTACATTGGAAACGTTTGGTTTAGCTGTTATAAAAGTTTGGTTTTTTAGTGCTGTTAATGCATTTTCAGCTCGCGCTGTACACATTTGCTATGAGAGGCATTATCTCATAAGGGAAATATTGGACAATCAAATTAATGACTGCCCAGGCTTCAGGATGTCTTTTTACACTATATAAAGGTGGAAATTTACATTGGAAACGTTTGGTTTAGCTGTTATAAAAGTTTGGTTTTTTAGTGCTGTAAATGCATTTTCAGCTCGCGCTGTACACATTTGCTACGAGAGGCATTATCTCATAAGGGAAATATTGGACAATCAAATTAATGGCTGCCCAGGCTTCAGGATGTCTTTTTACTCTATATAAAGTTGGAAATTTACATTGGAAACGTTTAGTTTAGCTGTTAATGAAGTTTCGTTTTTTTAGTGCTGAAAATTCATTGTCTGCTGGCGCTGTACACTTTTTCTAAGTGTTGCAATATCTCATGAAGGAAATACTGGACAATCAAATCAATGACTTTCCAGGCTTCAGGATGCCTTTCTACACTATATAAAGGTGGAAATGTACATTGGAAACGTTTGGTTTAGCTGTTATAAAAGTTTGTTTTTTTAGTGCTGAAAATGCATTTTCAGCTCGCGCTGTACACATTTGCTATGAGAGGCATTGTCTCATAAGGGAAATATTGGACAATCAAATTAATGACTGCCTAGGCTTCAGGATGTCTTTTTACACTATATAAAGGTGGAAATTTACATTGGAAACGTTTGGTTTAGCTGTTATAAAAGTTTGGTTTTTTTAGTGCTGAAAATGCATTTTCAGCTCGCACTGTACACATTTGCTATGTGAGGCATTATCTCATAAGGGAAATACTGGACAATCAAATTAATGACTGCCCAGGCTTCAGGATGTCTTTTTACACTATATAAAGGTGGAAATTTACATTGGAAACGTTTGGTTTAGCTGTTATAAAAGTTTGTTTTTTTAGTGCTGAAAATGCATTTTCAGCTCGCACTGTACACATTTGCTATGTGAGGCATTATCTCATAAGGGAAATACTGGACAATCAAATTAATGACTTCCCAGGCTTCAGGATGCCTTTTTACACTCTATAAATGTGGAAATTTACATTGGAAACGTTTGGTTTAGCTGTTAATGAAGTTTCGTTTTTTTAGTGCTGAAAATTCATTGTCTGCTGGCGCTGTACACTTTTTCTAAGTGTTGCAATATCTCATGAAGGAAATACTGGACAATCAAATTAATGACTTTCCAGGCTTCAGGATGCCTTTCTACACTATATAAAGGTGGAAATTTACATTGGAAACGTTTGGTTTAGCTGTTATAAAAGTTTGTTTTTTTAGTGCTGTAAATGCATTTTCAGCTCGCGCTGTACACATTTGCTATGAGAGGCATTATCTCATAAGGGAAATATTGGCCAATCAAATTAATGACTGCCCAGGCTTCAGGATGTATTTTTACACTATATAAGGGTGGAAATTTACATTGGAAACGTTTAGTTTAGCTGTTAATGAAGTTTCGTTTTTTTAGTGCTGAAAATTCATTGTCTGCTGGCGCTGTACACTTTTTCTAAGTGTTGCAATATCTCATGAAGGAAATACTGGACAATCAAATTAATGACTTTCCAGGCTTCAGGATGCCTTTCTACACTATATAAAGGTGGAAATGTACATTGGAAACGTTTGGTTTAGCTGTTATAAAAGTTTGGTTTTTTAGTGCTGTAAATGCATTTTCATCTCGCGCTGTACACATTTGCTATGAGAGGCATTATCTCAGAAGGGAAATATTGGACAATCAAATTAATGACTGCCCAGGCTTCAGGATGTCTTTTTACACTATATAAAGGTGGAAATTTACATTGGAAACGTTTGGTTTAGCTGTTATAAAAGTTTGGTTTTTTTGTGCTGTAAATGCATTTTCAGCTCGCACTGTACACATTTGCTGTGTGAGGCATTATCTCATAAGGGAAATACTGGACAATCAAATTAATGACTGCCCAGGCTTCAGGATGTCTTTTTACACTATATAAAGGTGGAAATTTACATTGGAAACGTTTGGTTTAGCTGTTATAAAAGTTTGGTTTTTTTAGTGCTGAAAATGCATTTTCAGCTCGCACTGTCCACATTTGCTATGTGAGGCATTATCTCATAAGGGAAATACTGGACAATCAAATTAATGACTGCCCAGGCTTCAGGATGTCTTTTTACACTATATAAAGGTGGAAATTTACATTGGAAACGTTTGGTTTAGCTGTTATAAAAGTTTGTTTTTTTAGTGCTGTAAATGCATTTTCAGCTCGCGCTGTACACATTTGCTATGAGAGGCATTATCTCATAAGGGAAATATTGGACAATCAAATTAATGACTGCCCAGGCTTCAGGATGTCTTTTTACACTATATAAAGGTGGAAATATACATTGGAAACGTTTAGTTTAGCTGTTAATGAAGTTTCGTTTTTTTAGTGCTGAAAATTCATTGTCTGCTGGCGCTGTACACTTTTTCTAAGTGTTGCAATATCTCATGAAGGAAATACTGGACAATCAAATTAATGACTTTCCAGGCTTCAGGATGCCTTTCTACACTATATAAAGGTGGAAATGTACATTGGAAACGTTTGGTTTAGCTGTTATAAAAGTTTGGTTTTTTAGTGCTGTAAATGCATTTTCAGCTCGCGCTGTACACATTTGCTATGAGAGGCATTATCTCATAAGGGAAATATTAGACAATCAAATTAATGACTGCCCAGGCTTCAGGATGTCTTTTTACACTATATAAGGGTGGAAATTTACATCGGAAACGTTTAGTTTAGCTGTTAATGAAGTTTCGTTTTTTTAGTGCTGAAAATTCATTGTCTGCTGGCGCTGTACACTTTTTCTAAGTGTTGCAATATCTCATGAAGGAAATACTGGACAATCAAATTAATGACTTTCCAGGCTTCAGGATGCCTTTCTACACTATATAAAGGTGGAAATGTACATTGGAAACGTTTGGTTTAGCTGTTATAAAAGTTTGGTTTTTTAGTGCTGTAAATGCATTTTCAGCTCGCGCTGTACACATTTGCTATGAGAGGCATTATCTCAAAAGGGAAATATTGGACAATCAAATTAATGACTGCCCAGGCTTCAGGATGTCTTTTTACACTATATAAAGGTGGAAATTTACATTGGAAACGTTTGGTTTAGCTGTTATAAAAGTTTGGTTTTTTAGTGCTGTAAATGCATTTTCAGCTCGCACTGTACACATTTGCTATGAGAGGCATTATCTCATAAGGGAAATATTGGACAATCAAATTAATGACTGCCCAGGCTTCCGGATGTCTTTTTACACTATATAAAGGTGGAAATTTACATTGGAAACGTTTAGTTTAGCTGTTAATGAAGTTTCGTTTTTTTTAGTGCTGAAAATTCATTGTCTGCTGGCGCTGTACACTTTTTCTAAGTGTTGCAATATCTCATGAAGGAAATACTGGACAATCAAATTAATGACTTTCCAGGCTTCAGGATGCCTTTCTACACTATATAAAGGTGGAAATTTACATTGGAAACGTTTGGTTTAGCTGTTATAAAAGTTTGTTTTTTTAGTGCTGTAAATGCATTTTCAGCGCGCGCTGTACACATTTGCTATGAGAGGCATTATCTCATAAGGGAAATATTGGACAATCAAATTAATGACTGCCCAGGCTTCAGGATGTCTTTTTACACTATATAAAGGTGGAAATTTACATTGGAAACGTTTGGTTTAGCTGTTATAAAAGTTTGTTTTTTTAGTGCTGTAAATGCATTTTCAGCTCGCGCTGTACACATTTGCTACGAGAGGCATTATCTCATAAGGGAAATATTGGACAATCAAATTAATGGCTGCCCAGGCTTCAGGATGTCTTTTTACTCTATATAAAGTTGGAAATTTACATTGGAAACGTTTAGTTTAGCTGTTAATGAAGTTTCGTTTTTTTAGTGCTGAAAATTCATTGTCTGCTGGCGCTGTACACTTTTTCTAAGTGTTGCAATATCTCATGAAGGAAATACTGGACAATCAAATCAATGACTTTCCAGGCTTCAGGATGCCTTTCTACACTATATAAAGGTGGAAATGTACATTGGAAACGTTTGGTTTAGCTGTTATAAAAGTTTGTTTTTTTAGTGCTGAAAATGCATTTTCAGCTCGCGCTGTACACATTTGCTATGAGAGGCATTGTCTCATAAGGGAAATATTGGACAATCAAATTAATGACTGCCTAGGCTTCAGGATGTCTTTTTACACTATATAAAGGTGAAAATTTACATTGGAAACGTTTGGTTTAGCTGTTATAAAAGTTTGGTTTTTTTAGTGCTGAAAATGCATTTTCAGCTCGCACTGTACACATTTGCTATGTGAGGCATTATCTCATAAGGGAAATACTGGACAATCAAATTAATGACTGCCCAGGCTTCAGGATGTCTTTTTACACTATATAAAGGTGGAAATTTACATTGGAAACGTTTGGTTTAGCTGTTATAAAAGTTTGTTTTTTTAGTGCTGAAAATGCATTTTCAGCTCGCACTGTACACATTTGCTATGTGAGGCATTATCTCATAAGGGAAATACTGGACAATCAAATTAATGACTTCCCAGGCTTCAGGATGCCTTTTTACACTCTATAAATGTGGAAATTTACATTGGAAACGTTTGGTTTAGCTGTTAATGAAGTTTCGTTTTTTTAGTGCTGAAAATTCATTGTCTGCTGGCGCTGTACACTTTTTCTAAGTGTTGCAATATCTCATGAAGGAAATACTGGACAATCAAATTAATGACTTTCCAGGCTTCAGGATGCCTTTCTACACTATATAAAGGTGGAAATTTACATTGGAAACGTTTGGTTTAGCTGTTATAAAAGTTTGGTTTTTTAGTGCTGTAAATGCATTTTCAGCTCGCGCTGTACACATTTGCTATGAGAGGCATTATCTCATAAGGGAAATATTGGACAATCAAATTAATGACTGCCCAGGCTTCAGGATGTATTTTTACACTATATAAGGGTGGAAATTTACATTGGAAACGTTTAGTTTAGCTGTTAATGAAGTTTCGTTTTTTTAGTGCTGAAAATTCATTGTCTGCTGGCGCTGTACACTTTTTCTAAGTGTTGCAATATCTCATGAAGGAAATACTGGACAATCAAATTAATGACTTTCCAGGCTTCAGGATGCCTTTCTACACTATATAAAGGTGGAAATGTACATTGGAAACGTTTGGTTTAGCTGTTATAAAAGTTTGGTTTTTTAGTGCTGTAAATGCATTTTCATCTCGCGCTGTACACATTTGCTATGAGAGGCATTATCTCAGAAGGGAAATATTGGACAATCAAATTAATGACTGCCCAGGCTTCAGGATGTCTTTTTACACTATATAAAGGTGGAAATTTACATTGGAAACGTTTGGTTTAGCTGTTATAAAAGTTTGGTTTTTTTAGTGCTGAAAATGCATTTTCAGCTCGCACTGTACACATTTGCTGTGTGAGGCATTATCTCATAAGGGAAATACTGGACAATCAAATTAATGACTGCCCAGGCTTCAGGATGTCTTTTTACACTATATAAAGGTGGAAATTTACATTGGAAACGTTTGGTTTAGCTGTTATAAAAGTTTGGTTTTTTAGTGCTGAAAATGCATTTTCAGCTCGCACTGTACACATTTGCTATGTGAGGCATTATCTCATAAGGGAAATACTGGACAATCAAATTAATGACTTCCCAGGCTTCAGGATGCCTTTTTACACTCTATAAATGTGGAAATTTACATTGGAAACGTTTGGTTTAGCTGTTAATGAAGTTTCGTTTTTTTAGTGCTGAAAATTCATTGTCTGCTGGCGCTGTACACTTTTTCTAAGTGTTGCAATATCTCATGAAGGAAATACTGGACAATCAAATTAATGACTTTCCTGGCTTCAGGATGCCTTTCTACACTATATAAAGGTGGAAATTTACATTGGAAACGTTTGGTTTAGCTGTTATAAAAGTTTGGTTTTTTAGTGCTGTAAATGCATTTTCAGCTCGCGCTGTACACATTTGCTATGAGAGGCATTATCTCATAAGGGAAATATTGGACAATCAAATTAATGACTGCCCTGGCTTCAGGATGCCTTTCTACACTATATAAAGGTGGAAATTTACATTGGAAACGTTTGGTTTAGCTGTTATAAAAGTTTGGTTTTTTAGTGCTGTAAATGCATTTTCAGCTCGCGCTGTACACATTTGCTATGAGAGGCATTATCTCATAAGGGAAATATTGGACAATCAAATTAATGGCTGCCCAGGCTTCATTTTTACACTATATAAAGGTGGAAATTTACATTGGAAACGTTTAGTTTAGCTGTTAATGAAGTTTCGTTTTTTTAGTGCTGAAAATTCATTGTCTGCTGGCGCTGTACACTTTTTCTAAGTGTTGCAATATCTCATGAAGGAAATACTGGACAATCAAATTAATGACTTTCCAGGCTTCAGGATGCCTTTCTACACTATATAAAGGTGGAAATTTACATTGGAAACGTTTAGTTTAGCTGTTATAAAAGTTTGTTTTTTTAGTGGTGTAAATGCATTTTCAGCTCGCGCTGTACACATTTGCTATGAGAGGCATTATCTCATAAGGGAAATATTGGACAATCAAATTAATGACTGCCCAGGCTTAAGGATGTCTTTTTACACTATATAAGGGTGGAAATTTACATTGGAAACGTTTAGTTTAGCTGTTAATGAAGTTTCGTTTTTTTAGTGCTGAAAATTCATTGTCTGCTGGCGCTGTACACTTTTTCTAAGTGTTGCAATATCTCATGAAGGAAATACTGGACAATCAAATTAATGACTTTCCAGGCTTCAGGATGCCTTTCTACACTATATAAATGTGGAAATGTACATTGGAAACGTTTGGTTTAGCTGTTATAAAAGTTTGGTTTTTTAGGCTGTAAATGCATTTTCAGCTCGCGCTGTACACATTTGCTATGAGAGGCATTATCTCAGAAGGGAAATATTGGACAATCAAATTAATGACTGCCCAGGCTTCAGGATGTCTTTTTACACTATATAAAGGTGGAAATTTACATTGGAAACGTTTGGTTTAGCTGTTATAAAAGTTTGGTTTTTTTAGTGCTGAAAATGCATTTTCAGCTCGCACTGTACACATTTGCTGTGTGAGGCATTATCTCATAAGGGAAATACTGGACAATCAAATTAATGACTGCCCAGGCTTCAGGATGTCTTTTTACACTATATAAAGGTGGAAATTTACATTGGAAACGTTTGGTTTAGCTGTTATAAAAGTTTGGTTTTTTAGTGCTGAAAATGCATTTTCAGCTCGCACTGTACACATTTGCTATGAGAGGCATTATCTCATAAGGGAAATATTGGACAATCAAATTAATGACTGCCCAGGCTTCAGGATGTCTTTTTACACTATATAAAGGTGGAAATTTACATTGGAAACGTTTGGTTTAGCTGTTATAAAAGTTTGGTTTTTTTAGTGCTGAAAATGCATTTTCAGCTCGCACTGTACACTTTTGCTGTGTGAGGCATTATCTCATAATGGAAATACTGGACAATCAAATTAATGACTGCCCAGGCTTCAGGATGTCTTTTTACACTATATAAAGGTGGAAATTTACATTGGAAACGTTTGGTTTAGCTGTTATAAAAGTTTGGTTTTTTAGTGCTGAAAATGCATTTTCAGCTCGCACTGTACACATTTGCTATGTGAGGCATTATCTCATAAGGGAAATACTGGACAATCAAATTAATGACTTCCCAGGCTTCAGGATGCCTTTTTACACTCTATAAATGTGGAAATTTACATTGGAAACGTTTGGTTTAGCTGTTAATGAAGTTTCGTTTTTTTAGTGCTGAAAATTCATTGTCTGCTGGCGCTGTACACTTTTTCTAAGTGTTGCAATATCTCATGAAGGAAATACTGGACAATCAAATTAATGACTTTCCAGGCTTCAGGATGCCTTTCTACACTATATAAATGTGGAAATTTACATTGGAAACGTTTGGTTTAGCTGTTATAAATGTTTGGTTTTTTAGTGCTGTAAATGCATTTTCAGCTCGCGCTGTACACATTTGCTATGAGAAGCATTATCTCATAAGGGAAATATTGGACAATCAAATTAATGACTGCCCAGGCTTCAGGATGTCTTTTTACACTATATAAGGGTGGAAATTTACATTGGAAACGTTTAGTTTAGCTGTTAATGAAGTTTCGTTTTTTTAGTGCTGAAAATTCATTGTCTGCTGGCGCTGTACACTTTTTCTAAGTGTTGCAATATCTCATGAAGGAAATACTGGACAATCAAATTAATGACTTTCCAGGCTTCAGGATGCCTTTCTACACTATATAAAGGTGGAAATGTACATTGGAAACGTTTGGTTTAGCTGTTATAAAAGTTTGGTTTTTTAGTGCTGTAAATGCATTTTCAGCTCGCGCTGTACACATTTGCTATGAGAGGCATTATCTCAGAAGGGAAATATTGGACAATCAAATTAATGACTGCCCAGGCTTCAGGATGTCTTTTTACACTATATAAAGGTGGAAATTTACATTGGAAACGTTTGGTTTAGCTGTTATAAAAGTTTGGTTTTTTAGTGCTGTAAATGCATTTTCAGCTCGCGCTGTACACATTTGCTACGAGAGGCATTATCTCATAAGGGAAATATTGGACAATCAAATTAATGGCTGCCCAGGCTTCAGGATGTCTTTTTACTCTATATAAAGTTGGAAATTTACATTGGAAACGTTTAGTTTAGCTGTTAATGAAGTTTCGTTTTTTTAGTGCTGAAAATTCATTGTCTGCTGGCGCTGTACACTTTTTCTAAGTGTTGCAATATCTCATGAAGGAAATACTGGACAATCAAATCAATGACTTTCCAGGCTTCAGGATGCCTTTCTACACTATATAAAGGTGGAAATGTACATTGGAAACGTTTGGTTTAGCTGTTATAAAAGTTTGTTTTTTTAGTGCTGAAAATGCATTTTCAGCTCGCGCTGTACACATTTGCTATGAGAGGCATTGTCTCATAAGGGAAATATTGGACAATCAAATTAATGACTGCCTAGGCTTCAGGATGTCTTTTTACACTATACAAAGGTGGAAATTTACATTGGAAACGTTTGGTTTAGCTGTTATAAAAGTTTGGTTTTTTTAGTGCTGAAAATGCATTTTCAGCTCGCACTGTACACATTTGCTATGTGAGGCATTATCTCATAAGGGAAATACTGGACAATCAAATTAATGACTGCCCAGGCTTCAGGATGTCTTTTTACACTATATAAAGGTGGAAATTTACATTGGAAACGTTTGGTTTAGCTGTTATAAAAGTTTGTTTTTTTAGTGCTGAAAATGCATTTTCAGCTCGCACTGTACACATTTGCTATGTGAGGCATTATCTCATAAGGGAAATACTGGACAATCAAATTAATGACTTCCCAGGCTTCAGGATGCCTTTTTACACTCTATAAATGTGGAAATTTACATTGGAAACGTTTGGTTTAGCTGTTAATGAAGTTTCGTTTTTTTAGTGCTGAAAATTCATTGTCTGCTGGCGCTGTACACTTTTTCTAAGTGTTGCAATATCTCATGAAGGAAATACTGGACAATCAAATTAATGACTTTCCAGGCTTCAGGATGCCTTTCTACACTATATAAAGGTGGAAATTTACATTGGAAACGTTTGGTTTAGCTGTTATAAAAGTTTGTTTTTTTAGTGCTGTAAATGCATTTTCAGCTCGCGCTGTACACATTTGCTATGAGAGGCATTATCTCATAAGGGAAATATTGGCCAATCAAATTAATGACTGCCCAGGCTTCAGGATGTATTTTTACACTATATAAGGGTGGAAATTTACATTGGAAACGTTTAGTTTAGCTGTTAATGAAGTTTCGTTTTTTTAGTGCTGAAAATTCATTGTCTGCTGGCGCTGTACACTTTTTCTAAGTGTTGCAATATCTCATGAAGGAAATACTGGACAATCAAATTAATGACTTTCCAGGCTTCAGGATGCCTTTCTACACTATATAAAGGTGGAAATGTACATTGGAAACGTTTGGTTTAGCTGTTATAAAAGTTTGGTTTTTTAGTGCTGTAAATGCATTTTCATCTCGCGCTGTACACATTTGCTATGAGAGGCATTATCTCAGAAGGGAAATATTGGACAATCAAATTAATGACTGCCCAGGCTTCAGGATGTCTTTTTACACTATATAAAGGTGGAAATTTACATTGGAAACGTTTGGTTTAGCTGTTATAAAAGTTTGGTTTTTTTGTGCTGTAAATGCATTTTCAGCTCGCACTGTACACATTTGCTGTGTGAGGCATTATCTCATAAGGGAAATACTGGACAATCAAATTAATGACTGCCCAGGCTTCAGGATGTCTTTTTACACTATATAAAGGTGGAAATTTACATTGGAAACGTTTGGTTTAGCTGTTATAAAAGTTTGGTTTTTTTAGTGCTGAAAATGCATTTTCAGCTCGCACTGTCCACATTTGCTATGTGAGGCATTATCTCATAAGGGAAATACTGGACAATCAAATTAATGACTGCCCAGGCTTCAGGATGTCTTTTTACACTATATAAAGGTGGAAATTTACATTGGAAACGTTTGGTTTAGCTGTTATAAAAGTTTGTTTTTTTAGTGCTGTAAATGCATTTTCAGCTCGCGCTGTACACATTTGCTATGAGAGGCATTATCTCATAAGGGAAATATTGGACAATCAAATTAATGACTGCCCAGGCTTCAGGATGTCTTTTTACACTATATAAAGGTGGAAATATACATTGGAAACGTTTAGTTTAGCTGTTAATGAAGTTTCGTTTTTTTAGTGCTGAAAATTCATTGTCTGCTGGCGCTGTACACTTTTTCTAAGTGTTGCAATATCTCATGAAGGAAATACTGGACAATCAAATTAATGACTTTCCAGGCTTCAGGATGCATTTCTACACTATATAAAGGTGGAAATGTACATTGGAAACGTTTGGTTTAGCTGTTATAAAAGTTTGGTTTTTTAGTGCTGTAAATGCATTTTCAGCTCGCGCTGTACACATTTGCTATGAGAGGCATTATCTCATAAGGGAAATATTAGACAATCAAATTAATGACTGCCCAGGCTTCAGGATGTCTTTTTACACTATATAAGGGTGGAAATTTACATCGGAAACGTTTAGTTTAGCTGTTAATGAAGTTTCGTTTTTTTAGTGCTGAAAATTCATTGTCTGCTGGCGCTGTACACTTTTTCTAAGTGTTGCAATATCTCATGAAGGAAATACTGGACAATCAAATTAATGACTTTCCAGGCTTCAGGATGCCTTTCTACACTATATAAAGGTGGAAATGTACATTGGAAACGTTTGGTTTAGCTGTTATAAAAGTTTGGTTTTTTAGTGCTGTAAATGCATTTTCAGCTCGCGCTGTACACATTTGCTATGAGAGGCATTATCTCAAAAGGGAAATATTGGACAATCAAATTAATGACTGCCCAGGCTTCAGGATGTCTTTTTACACTATATAAAGGTGGAAATTTACATTGGAAACGTTTGGTTTAGCTGTTATAAAAGTTTGGTTTTTTAGTGCTGTAAATGCATTTTCAGCTCGCACTGTACACATTTGCTATGAGAGGCATTATCTCATAAGGGAAATATTGGACAATCAAATTAATGACTGCCCAGGCTTCCGGATGTCTTTTTACACTATATAAAGGTGGAAATTTACATTGGAAACGTTTAGTTTAGCTGTTAATGAAGTTTCGTTTTTTTTAGTGCTGAAAATTCATTGTCTGCTGGCGCTGTACACTTTTTCTAAGTGTTGCAATATCTCATGAAGGAAATACTGGACAATCAAATTAATGACTTTCCAGGCTTCAGGATGCCTTTCTACACTATATAAAGGTGGAAATTTACATTGGAAACGTTTGGTTTAGCTGTTATAAAAGTTTGGTTTTTTAGTGCTGTAAATGCATTTTCAGCGCGCGCTGTACACATTTGCTATGAGAGGCATTATCTCATAAGGGAAATATTGGACAATCAAATTAATGACTGCCCAGGCTTCAGGATGTCTTTTTACACTATATAAAGGTGGAAATTTACATTGGAAACGTTTGGTTTAGCTGTTATAAAAGTTTGTTTTTTTAGTGCTGTAAATGCATTTTCAGCTCGCGCTGTACACATTTGCTACGAGAGGCATTATCTCATAAGGGAAATATTGGACAATCAAATTAATGGCTGCCCAGGCTTCAGGATGTCTTTTTACTCTATATAAAGTTGGAAATTTACATTGGAAACGTTTAGTTTAGCTGTTAATGAAGTTTCGTTTTTTTAGTGCTGAAAATTCATTGTCTGCTGGCGCTGTACACTTTTTCTAAGTGTTGCAATATCTCATGAAGGAAATACTGGACAATCAAATCAATGACTTTCCAGGCTTCAGGATGCCTTTCTACACTATATAAAGGTGGAAATGTACATTGGAAACGTTTGGTTTAGCTGTTATAAAAGTTTGTTTTTTTAGTGCTGAAAATGCATTTTCAGCTCGCGCTGTACACATTTGCTATGAGAGGCATTGTCTCATAAGGGAAATATTGGACAATCAAATTAATGACTGCCTAGGCTTCAGGATGTCTTTTTACACTATATAAAGGTGAAAATTTACATTGGAAACGTTTGGTTTAGCTGTTATAAAAGTTTGGTTTTTTTAGTGCTGAAAATGCATTTTCAGCTCGCACTGTACACATTTGCTATGTGAGGCATTATCTCATAAGGGAAATACTGGACAATCAAATTAATGACTGCCCAGGCTTCAGGATGTCTTTTTACACTATATAAAGGTGGAAATTTACATTGGAAACGTTTGGTTTAGCTGTTATAAAAGTTTGTTTTTTTAGTGCTGAAAATGCATTTTCAGCTCGCACTGTACACATTTGCTATGTGAGGCATTATCTCATAAGGGAAATACTGGACAATCAAATTAATGACTTCCCAGGCTTCAGGATGCCTTTTTACACTCTATAAATGTGGAAATTTACATTGGAAACGTTTGGTTTAGCTGTTAATGAAGTTTCGTTTTTTTAGTGCTGAAAATTCATTGTCTGCTGGCGCTGTACACTTTTTCTAAGTGTTGCAATATCTCATGAAGGAAATACTGGACAATCAAATTAATGACTTTCCAGGCTTCAGGATGCCTTTCTACACTATATAAAGGTGGAAATTTACATTGGAAACGTTTGGTTTAGCTGTTATAAAAGTTTGGTTTTTTAGTGCTGTAAATGCATTTTCAGCTCGCGCTGTACACATTTGCTATGAGAGGCATTATCTCATAAGGGAAATATTGGACAATCAAATTAATGACTGCCCAGGCTTCAGGATGTATTTTTACACTATATAAGGGTGGAAATTTACATTGGAAACGTTTAGTTTAGCTGTTAATGAAGTTTCGTTTTTTTAGTGCTGAAAATTCATTGTCTGCTGGCGCTGTACACTTTTTCTAAGTGTTGCAATATCTCATGAAGGAAATACTGGACAATCAAATTAATGACTTTCCAGGCTTCAGGATGCCTTTCTACACTATATAAAGGTGGAAATGTACATTGGAAACGTTTGGTTTAGCTGTTATAAAAGTTTGGTTTTTTAGTGCTGTAAATGCATTTTCATCTCGCGCTGTACACATTTGCTATGAGAGGCATTATCTCAGAAGGGAAATATTGGACAATCAAATTAATGACTGCCCAGGCTTCAGGATGTCTTTTTACACTATATAAAGGTGGAAATTTACATTGGAAACGTTTGGTTTAGCTGTTATAAAAGTTTGGTTTTTTTAGTGCTGAAAATGCATTTTCAGCTCGCACTGTACACATTTGCTGTGTGAGGCATTATCTCATAAGGGAAATACTGGACAATCAAATTAATGACTGCCCAGGCTTCAGGATGTCTTTTTACACTATATAAAGGTGGAAATTTACATTGGAAACGTTTGGTTTAGCTGTTATAAAAGTTTGGTTTTTTAGTGCTGAAAATGCATTTTCAGCTCGCACTGTACACATTTGCTATGTGAGGCATTATCTCATAAGGGAAATACTGGACAATCAAATTAATGACTTCCCAGGCTTCAGGATGCCTTTTTACACTCTATAAATGTGGAAATTTACATTGGAAACGTTTGGTTTAGCTGTTAATGAAGTTTCGTTTTTTTAGTGCTGAAAATTCATTGTCTGCTGGCGCTGTACACTTTTTCTAAGTGTTGCAATATCTCATGAAGGAAATACTGGACAATCAAATTAATGACTTTCCTGGCTTCAGGATGCCTTTCTACACTATATAAAGGTGGAAATTTACATTGGAAACGTTTGGTTTAGCTGTTATAAAAGTTTGGTTTTTTAGTGCTGTAAATGCATTTTCAGCTCGCGCTGTACACATTTGCTATGAGAGGCATTATCTCATAAGGGAAATATTGGACAATCAAATTAATGACTGCCCTGGCTTCAGGATGCCTTTCTACACTATATAAAGGTGGAAATTTACATTGGAAACGTTTGGTTTAGCTGTTATAAAAGTTTGGTTTTTTAGTGCTGTAAATGCATTTTCAGCTCGCGCTGTACACATTTGCTATGAGAGGCATTATCTCATAAGGGAAATATTGGACAATCAAATTAATGGCTGCCCAGGCTTCATTTTTACACTATATAAAGGTGGAAATTTACATTGGAAACGTTTAGTTTAGCTGTTAATGAAGTTTCGTTTTTTTAGTGCTGAAAATTCATTGTCTGCTGGCGCTGTACACTTTTTCTAAGTGTTGCAATATCTCATGAAGGAAATACTGGACAATCAAATTAATGACTTTCCAGGCTTCAGGATGCCTTTCTACACTATATAAAGGTGGAAATTTACATTGGAAACGTTTAGTTTAGCTGTTATAAAAGTTTGTTTTTTTAGTGGTGTAAATGCATTTTCAGCTCGCGCTGTACACATTTGCTATGAGAGGCATTATCTCATAAGGGAAATATTGGACAATCAAATTAATGACTGCCCAGGCTTAAGGATGTCTTTTTACACTATATAAGGGTGGAAATTTACATTGGAAACGTTTAGTTTAGCTGTTAATGAAGTTTCGTATTTTTAGTGCTGAAAATTCATTGTCTGCTGGCGCTGTACACTTTTTCTAAGTGTTGCAATATCTCATGAAGGAAATACTGGACAATCAAATTAATGACTTTCCAGGCTTCAGGATGCCTTTCTACACTATATAAATGTGGAAATGTACATTGGAAACGTTTGGTTTAGCTGTTATAAAAGTTTGGTTTTTTAGTGCTGTAAATGCATTTTCAGCTCGCGCTGTACACATTTGCTATGAGAGGCATTATCTCAGAAGGGAAATATTGGACAATCAAATTAATGACTGCCCAGGCTTCAGGATGTCTTTTTACACTATATAAAGGTGGAAATTTACATTGGAAACGTTTGGTTTAGCTGTTATAAAAGTTTGGTTTTTTTAGTGCTGAAAATGCATTTTCAGCTCGCACTGTACACATTTGCTGTGTGAGGCATTATCTCATAAGGGAAATACTGGACAATCAAATTAATGACTGCCCAGGCTTCAGGATGTCTTTTTACACTATATAAAGGTGGAAATTTACATTGGAAACGTTTGGTTTAGCTGTTATAAAAGTTTGGTTTTTTAGTGCTGAAAATGCATTTTCAGCTCGCACTGTACACATTTGCTATGAGAGGCATTATCTCATAAGGGAAATATTGGACAATCAAATTAATGACTGCCCAGGCTTCAGGATGTCTTTTTACACTATATAAAGGTGGAAATTTACATTGGAAACGTTTGGTTTAGCTGTTATAAAAGTTTGGTTTTTTTAGTGCTGAAAATGCATTTTCAGCTCGCACTGTACACTTTTGCTGTGTGAGGCATTATCTCATAATGGAAATACTGGACAATCAAATTAATGACTGCCCAGGCTTCAGGATGTCTTTTTACACTATATAAAGGTGGAAATTTACATTGGAAACGTTTGGTTTAGCTGTTATAAAAGTTTGGTTTTTTAGTGCTGAAAATGCATTTTCAGCTCGCACTGTACACATTTGCTATGTGAGGCATTATCTCATAAGGGAAATACTGGACAATCAAATTAATGACTTCCCAGGCTTCAGGATGCCTTTTTACACTCTATAAATGTGGAAATTTACATTGGAAACGTTTGGTTTAGCTGTTAATGAAGTTTCGTTTTTTTAGTGCTGAAAATTCATTGTCTGCTGGCGCTGTACACTTTTTCTAAGTGTTGCAATATCTCATGAAGGAAATACTGGACAATCAAATTAATGACTTTCCAGGCTTCAGGATGCCTTTCTACACTATATAAAGGTGGAAATTTACATTGGAAACGTTTGGTTTAGCTGTTATAAATGTTTGGTTTTTTAGTGCTGTAAATGCATTTTCAGCTCGCGCTGTACACATTTGCTATGAGAAGCATTATCTCATAAGGGAAATATTGGACAATCAAATTAATGACTGCCCAGGCTTCAGGATGTCTTTTTACACTATATAAGGGTGGAAATTTACATTGGAAACGTTTAGTTTAGCTGTAATGAAGTTTCGTTTTTTTAGTGCTGAAAATTCATTGTCTGCTGGCGCTGTACACTTTTTCTAAGTGTTGCAATATCTCATGAAGGAAATACTGGACAATCAAATTAATGACTTTCCAGGCTTCAGGATGCCTTTCTACACTATATAAAGGTGGAAATGTACATTGGAAACGTTTGGTTTAGCTGTTATAAAAGTTTGGTTTTTTAGTGCTGTAAATGCATTTTCAGCTCGCGCTGTACACATTTGCTATGAGAGGCATTATCTCAGAAGGGAAATATTGGACAATCAAATTAATGACTGCCCAGGCTTCAGGATGTCTTTTTACACTATATAAAGGTGGAAATTTACATTGGAAACGTTTGGTTTAGCTGTTATAAAAGTTTGGTTTTTTTAGTGCTGAAAATGCATTTTCAGCTCGCACTGTACACATTTGCTATGTGAGGCATTATCTCATAAGGGAAATACTGGACAATCAAATTAATGACTGCCCAGGCTTCAGGATGTCTTTTTACACTATATAAAGGTGGAAATTTACATTGGAAACGTTTGGTTTAGCTGTTAATGAAGTTTCGTTTTTTTAGTGCTGAAAATTCATTGTCTGCTGGCGCTGTACACTTTTTCTAAGTGTTGCAATATCTCATGAAGGAAATACTGGACAATCAAATTAATGACTTTCCAGGCTTCAGGATGCCTTTCTACACTATATAAAGGTGGAAATGTACATTGGAAACGTTTGGTTTAGCTGTTATAAAAGTTTGGTTTTTTAGTGCTGTAAATGCATTTTCAGCTCGCGCTGTACACATTTGCTATGAGAGGCATTATCTCAGAAGGGAAATATTGGACAATCAAATTAATGACTGCCCAGGCTTCAGGATGTCTTTTTACACTATATAAAGGTGGAAATTTACATTGGAAACGTTTGGTTTAGCTGTTATAAAAGTTTGGTTTTTTTAGTGCTGAAAATGCATTTTCAGCTCGCACTGTACACATTTGCTATGTGAGGCATTATCTCATAAGGGAAATACTGGACAATCAAATTAATGACTGCCCAGGCTTCAGGATGTCTTTTTACACTATATAAAGGTGGAAATTTACATTGGAAACGTTTGGTTTAGCTGTTATAAAAGTTTGGTTTTTTAGTGCTGAAAATGCATTTTCAGCTCGCACTGTACACATTTGCTATGTGAGGCATTATCTCATAAGGGAAATACTGGACAATCAAATTAATGACTTCCCAGGCTTCAGGATGCCTTTTTACACTCTATAAATGTGGAAATTTACATTGGAAACGTTTGGTTTAGCTGTTAATGAAGTTTCGTTTTTTTAGTGCTGAAAATTCATTGTCTGCTGGCGCTGTACACTTTTTCTAAGTGTTGCAATATCTCATGAAGGAAATACTGGACAATCAAATTAATGACTTTCCAGGATTCAAGATGCCTTTCTACACTATATAAAGGTGGAAATTTACATTGGAAACGTTTGGTTTAGCTGTTATAAAAGTTTGGTTTTTTAGTGCTGAAAATGCATTTTCAGCTCGCGCTGTACACATTTGCTATGAGAGGCATTATCTCATAAGGGAAATATTGGACAATCAAATTAATGACTGCCCAGGCTTCAGGATGTCTTTTTACACTATATAAGGGTGGAAATTTACATTGGAAACGTTTAGTTTAGCTGTTAATTAAGTTTCGTTTTTTTAGTGCTGAAAATTCATTGTCTGCTGGCGCTGTACACTTTTTCTAAGTGTTGCAATATCTCATGAAGGAAATACTGGACAATCAAATTAATGACTTTCCAGGCTTCAGGATGCCTTCCACACTATATAAAGGTGGAAATGTACATTGGAAACGTTTGGTTTAGCTGTTATAAAAGTTTGGTTTTTTAAGTGCTGTAAATGCATTTTCAGCTCGCGCTGTACACATTTGCTATGAGAGGCATTATCTCAGAAGGGAAATATTGGACAATCAAATTAATGACTGCCCAGGCTTCAGGATGTCTTTTTACACTATATAAAGGTGGAAATTTACATTGGAAACGTTTGGTTTAGCTGTTATAAAAGTTTGGTTTTTTTAGTGCTGAAAATGCATTTTCAGCTCGCACTGTACACATTTGCTGTGTGAGGCATTATCTCATAAGGGAAATACTGGACAATCAAATTAATGACTGCCCAGGTTTCAGGATGTCTTTTTACACTATATAAAGGTGGAAATTTACATTGGAAACGTTTGGTTTAGCTGTTATAAAAGTTTGGTTTTTTAGTGCTGAAAATGCATTTTCAGCTCGCACTGTACACATTTGCTATGTGAGGCATTATCTCATAAGGGAAATACTGGACAATCAAATTAATGACTTCCCAGGCTTCAGGATGCCTTTTTACACTCTATAAATGTGGAAATTTACATTGGAAACGTTTGGTTTAGCTGTTAATGAAGTTTCGTTTTTTTAGTGCTGAAAATTCATTGTCTGCTGGCGCTGTACACTTTTTCTAAGTGTTGCAATATCTCATGAAGGAAATACTGGACAATCAAATCAATGACTTTCCAGGCTTCAGGATGCCTTTCTACACTATATAAAGGTGGAAATTTACATTGGAAACGTTTGGTTTAGCTGTTATAAAAGTTTGGTTTTTTAGTGCTGTAAATGCATTTTCAGCTCGCGCTGTACACATTTGCTATGAGAGGCATTATCTCATAAGGGAAATATTGGACAATCAAATTAATGACTGCCCAGGCTTCAGGATGTCTTTTTACACTATATAAGGGTGGAAATTTACATTGGAAACGTTTAGTTTAGCTGTTAATGAAGTTTCGTTTTTTTAGTGCTGAAAATTCATTGTCTGCTGGCGCTGTACACTTTTTCTAAGTGTTGCAATATCTCATGAAGGAAATACTGGACAATCAAATTAATGACTTTCCAGGCTTCAGGATGCCTTTCTACACTATATAAAGGTGGAAATGTACATTGGAAACGTTTGGTTTAGCTGTTATAAAAGTTTGGTTTTTTAGTGCTGTAAATGCATTTTCAGCTCGCGCTGTACACATTTGCTACGAGAGGCATTATCTCAGAAGGGAAATATTGGACAATCAAATTAATGACTGCCCAGGCTTCAGGATGTCTTTTTACACTATATAAAGGTGGAAATTTACATTGGAAACGTTTGGTTTAGCTCTTATAAAAGTTTGTTTTTTTTAGTGCTGAAAATGCATTTTCAGCTCGCACTGTACACATTTGCTGTGTGAGGCATTATCTCATAAGGGAAATACTGGACAATCAAATTAATGACTGCCCAGGCTTCAGGATGTCTTTTTACACTATATAAAGGTGGAAATTTACATTGGAAACGTTTGGTTTAGCTGTTATAAAAGTTTGTTTTTTTAGTGCTGAAAATGCATTTTCAGCTCGCACTGTACACATTTGCTATGTGAGGCATTATCTCATAAGGGAAATACTGGACAATCAAATTAATGACTTCCCAGGCTTCAGGATGCCTTTTTACACTCTATAAATGTGGAAATTTACATTGGAAACGTTTGGTTTAGCTGTTAATGAAGTTTCGTTTTTTTAGTGCTGAAAATTCATTGTCTGCTGGCGCTGTACACTTTTTCTAAGTGTTGCAATATCTCATGAAGGAAATACTGGACAATCAAATTAATGACTTTCCAGGCTTCAGGATGCCTTTCTACACTATATAAAGGTGGAAATTTACATTGGAAACGTTTGGTTTAGCTGTTATAAAAGTTTGGTTTTTTAGTGCTGTAAATGCATTTTCAGCTCGCGCTGTACACATTTGCTATGAGAGGCATTATCTCATAAGGGAAATATTGGACAATCAAATTAATGACTGCCCAGGCTTCAGGATGTCTTTTTACACTATATAAGGGTGGAAATTTACATTGGAAACGTTTAGTTTAGCTGTTAATGAAGTTTCGTTTTTTTAGTGCTGAAAATTCATTGTCTGCTGGCGCTGTACACTTTTTCTAAGTGTTGCAATATCTCATGAAGGAAATACTGGACAATCAAATTAATGACTTTCCAGGCTTCAGGATGCCTTTCTACACTCTATAAAGGTGGAAATGTACATTGGAAACGTTTGGTTTAGCTGTTATAAAAGTTTGGTTTTTTAGTGCTGTAAATGCATTTTCAGCTCGCGCTGTACACATTTGCTATGAGAGGCATTATCTCAGAAGGGAAATATTGGACAATCAAATTAATGACTGCCCAGGCTTCAGGATGTCTTTTTACACTATATAAAGGTGGAAATTTACATTGGAAACGTTTGGTTTAGCTGTTATAAAAGTTTGGTTTTTTTAGTGCTGAAAATGCATTTTCAGCTCGCACTGTACACATTTGCTGTGTGAGGCATTATCTCATAAGGGAAATACTGGACAATCAAATTAATGACTGCCCAGGCTTCAGGATGTCTTTTTACACTATATAAAGGTGGAAATTTACATTGGAAACGTTTGGTTTAGCTGTTATAAAAGTTTGGTTTTTTAGTGCTGAAAATGCATTTTCAGCTCGCACTGTACACATTTGCTATGTGAGGCATTATCTCATAAGGGAAATACTGGACAATCAAATTAATGACTTCCCAGGCTTCAGGATGCCTTTTTACACTCTATAAATGTGGAAATTTACATTGGAAACGTTTGGTTTAGCTGTTAATGAAGTTTCGTTTTTTTAGTGCTGAAAATTCATTGTCTGCTGGCGCTGTACACTTTTTCTAAGTGTTGCAATATCTCATGAAGGAAATACTGGACAATCAAATTAATGACTTTCCAGGCTTCAGGATGCCTTTCTACACTATATAAAGGTGGAAATGTACATTGGAAACGTTTGGTTTAGCTGTTATAAAAGTTTGGTTTTTTAGTGCTGTAAATGCATTTTCAGCTCGCGCTGTACACATTTGCTATGAGAGGCATTATCTCAGAAGGGAAATATTGGACAATCAAATTAATGACTGCCCAGGCTTCAGGATGTCTTTTTACACTATATAAAGGTGGAAATTTACATTGGAAACGTTTGGTTTAGCTGTTATAAAAGTTTGGTTTTTTTAGTGCTGAAAATGCATTTTCAGCTCGCACTGTACACTTTTGCTATGTGAGGCATTATCTCATAAGGGAAATACTGGACAATCAAATTAATGACTGCCCAGGCTTCAGGATGTCTTTTTACACTATATAAAGGTGGAAATTTACATTGGAAACGTTTGGTTTAGCTGTTATAAAAGTTTGGTTTTTTAGTGCTGTAAATGCATTTTCAGCTCGCGCTGTACACATTTGCTATGAGAGGCATTATCTCATAAGGGAAATATTGGACAATCAAATTAATGACTGCCCAGGCTTCAGGGTGTATTTTTACACTATATAAGGGTGGAAATTTACATTGGAAACGTTTAGTTTAGCTGTTAATGAAGTTTCGTTTTTTTAGTACTGAAAATTCATTGTCTGCTGGCGCTGTACACTTTTTCTAAGTGTTGCAATTTCTCATGAAGGAAATACTGGACAATCAATTTAATGACTTTCCAGGCTTCAGGATGCCTTTCTACACTATATAAAGGTGGAAATTTACATTGGAAACGTTTGGTTTAGCTGTTATAAAAGTTTGGTTTTTTAGTGCTGTATATGCATTTTCAGCTCGCGCTGTACACATTTGCTATGAGAGGCATTATCTCATAATGGAAATATTGGACAATCAAATTAATGACTGCCCAGGCTTCAGGATGTCTTTTTACACTATATAAAGGTGGAAATTTACATTGGAAACGTTTAGTTTAGCTGTTAATGAAGTTTCGTTTTTTTAGTGCTGAAAATTCATTGTCTGCTGGCGCTGTACACTTTTTCTAAGTGTTGCAATATCTCATGAAGGAAATACTGGACAATCAAATTAATGACTTTCCAGGCTTCAGGATGCCTTTCTACACTATATAAAGGTGGAAATGTACATTGGAAACGTTTGGTTTAGCTGTTATAAAAGTTTGGTTTTTTAGTGCTGTAAATGCATTTTCAGCTCGCGCTGTACACATTTGCTATGAGAGGCATTATCTCATAAGGGAAATACTGGACAATCAAATTAATGACTTCCCAGGCTTCAGGATGCCTTTTTACACTCTATAAATGTGGAAATTTACATTGGAAACGTTTGGTTTAGCTGTTAATGAAGTTTCGTTTTTTTAGTGCTGAAAATTCATTGTCTGCTGGCGCTGTACACTTTTTCTAAGTGTTGCAATATCTCATGAAGGAAATACTGGACAATCAAATTAATGACTTTCCAGGCTTCAGGATGCCTTTCTACACTATATAAAGGTGGAAATGTACATTGGAAACGTTTGGTTTAGCTGTTATAAAAGTTTGGTTTTTTAGTGCTGTAAATGCATTTTCAGCTCGCGCTGTACACATTTGCTATGAGAGGCATTATCTCATAAGGGAAATATTAGACAATCAAATTAATGACTGCCCAGGCTTCAGGATGTCTTTTTACACTATATAAGGGTGGAAATTTACATCGGAAACGTTTAGTTTAGCTGTTAATGAAGTTTCGTTTTTTTAGTGCTGAAAATTCATTGTCTGCTGGCGCTGTACACTTTTTCTAAGTGTTGCAATATCTCATGAAGGAAATACTGGACAATCAAATTAATGACTTTCCAGGCTTCAGGATGCCTTTCTACACTATATAAAGGTGGAAATGTACATTGGAAACGTTTGGTTTAGCTGTTATAAAAGTTTGGTTTTTTAGTGCTGTAAATGCATTTTCAGCTCGCGCTGTACACATTTGCTATGAGAGGCATTATCTCAAAAGGGAAATATTGGACAATCAAATTAATGACTGCCCAGGCTTCAGGATGTCTTTTTACACTATAAAAAGGTGGAAATTTACATTGGAAACGTTTGGTTTAGCTGTTATAAAAGTTTGGTTTTTTAGTGCTGAAAATGCATTTTCAGCTCGCACTGTACACATTTGCTATGTGAGGCATTATCTCATAAGGGAAATACTGGACAATCAAATTAATGACTTCCCAGGCTTCAGGATGCCTTTTTACACTCTATAAATGTGGAAATTTACATTGGAAACGTTTGGTTTAGCTGTTAATGAAGTTTCGTTTTTTTAGTGCTGAAAATTCATTGTCTGCTGGCGCTGTACACTTTTTCTAAGTGTTGCAATATCTCATGAAGGAAATACTGGACAATCAAATTAATGACTTTCCAGGCTTCAGGATGCCTTTCTACACTATATAAAGGTGGAAATTTACATTGGAAACGTTTGGTTTAGCTGTTATAAAAGTTTGGTTTTTTAGTGCTGTAAATGCATTTTCAGCTCGCGCTGTACACATTTGCTATGAGAGGCATTATCTCATAAGGGAAATATTGGACAATCAAATTAATGACTGCCCAGGCTTCAGGATGTCTTTTTACACTATATAAAGGTGGAAATTTACATTGGAAACGTTTAGTTTAGCTGTTAATGAAGTTTCGTTTTTTTTAGTGCTGAAAATTCATTGTCTGCTGGCGCTGTACACTTTTTCTAAGTGTTGCAATATCTCATGAAGGAAATACTGGACAATCAAATTAATGACTTTCCAGGCTTCAGGATGCCTTTCTACACTATATAAAGGTGGAAATTTACATTGGAAACGTTTGGTTTAGCTGTTATAAAAGTTTGGTTTTTTAGTGCTGTTAATGCATTTTCAGCTCGCGCTGTACACATTTGCTATGAGAGGCATTATCTCATAAGGGAAATATTGGACAATCAAATTAATGACTGCCCAGGCTTCAGGATGTCTTTTTACACTATATAAAGGTGGAAATTTACATTGGAAATGTTTGGTTTAGCTGTTATAAAAGTTTGGTTTTTTAGTGCTGTAAATGCATTTTCAGCTCGCGCTGTACACATTTGCTACGAGAGGCATTATCTCATAAGGGAAATATTGGACAATCAAATTAATGGCTGCCCAGGCTTCAGGATGTCTTTTTACTCTATATAAAGTTGGAAATTTACATTGGAAACGTTTAGTTTAGCTGTTAATGAAGTTTCGTTTTTTTAGTGCTGAAAATTCATTGTCTGCTGGCGCTGTACACTTTTTCTAAGTGTTGCAATATCTCATGAAGGAAATACTGGACAATCAAATCAATGACTTTCCAGGCTTCAGGATGCCTTTCTACACTATATAAAGGTGGAAATGTACATTGGAAACGTTTGGTTTAGCTGTTATAAAAGTTTGTTTTTTTAGTGCTGAAAATGCATTTTCAGCTCGCGCTGTACACATTTGCTATGAGAGGCATTGTCTCATAAGGGAAATATTGGACAATCAAATTAATGACTGCCTAGGCTTCAGGATGTCTTTTTACACTATATAAAGGTGGAAATTTACATTGGAAACGTTTGGTTTAGCTGTTATAAAAGTTTGGTTTTTTTAGTGCTTGAAAATGCATTTTCAGCTCGCACTGTACACATTTGCTATGTGAGGCATTATCTCATAAGGGAAATACTGGACAATCAAATTAATGACTGCCCAGGCTTCAGGATGTCTTTTTACACTATATAAAGGTGGAAATTTACATTGGAAACGTTTGGTTTAGCTGTTATAAAAGTTTGTTTTTTTAGTGCTGAAAATGCATTTTCAGCTCGCACTGTACACATTTGCTATGTGAGGCATTATCTCATAAGGGAAATACTGGACAATCAAATTAATGACTTCCCAGGCTTCAGGATGCCTTTTTACACTCTATAAATGTGGAAATTTACATTGGAAACGTTTGGTTTAGCTGTTAATGAAGTTTCGTTTTTTTAGTGCTGAAAATTCATTGTCTGCTGGCGCTGTACACTTTTTCTAAGTGTTGCAATATCTCATGAAGGAAATACTGGACAATCAAATTAATGACTTTCCAGGCTTCAGGATGCCTTTCTACACTATATAAAGGTGGAAATTTACATTGGAAACGTTTGGTTTAGCTGTGATAAAAGTTTGTTTTTTTAGTGCTGTAAATGCATTTTCAGCTCGCGCTGTACACATTTGCTATGAGAGGCATTATCTCATAAGGGAAATATTGGCCAATCAAATTAATGACTGCCCAGGCTTCAGGATGTATTTTTACACTATATAAGGGTGGAAATTTACATTGGAAACGTTTAGTTTAGCTGTTAATGAAGTTTCGTTTTTTTAGTGCTGAAAATTCATTGTCTGCTGGCGCTGTACACTTTTTCTAAGTGTTGCAATATCTCATGAAGGAAATACTGGACAATCAAATTAATGACTTTCCAGGCTTCAGGATGCCTTTCTACACTATATAAAGGTGGAAATGTACATTGGAAACGTTTGGTTTAGCTGTTATAAAAGTTTGGTTTTTTAGTGCTGTAAATGCATTTTCATCTCGCGCTGTACACATTTGCTATGAGAGGCATTATCTCAGAAGGGAAATATTGGACAATCAAATTAATGACTGCCCAGGCTTCAGGATGTCTTTTTACACTATATAAAGGTGGAAATTTACATTGGAAACGTTTGGTTTAGCTGTTATAAAAGTTTGGTTTTTTTAGTGCTGAAAATGCATTTTCAGCTCGCACTGTACACATTTGCTGTGTGAGGCATTATCTCATAAGGGAAATACTGGACAATCAAATTAATGACTGCCCAGGCTTCAGGATGTCTTTTTACACTATATAAAGGTGGAAATTTACATTGGAAACGTTTGGTTTAGCTGTTATAAAAGTTTGGTTTTTTAGTGCTGAAAATGCATTTTCAGCTCGCACTGTACACATTTGCTATGTGAGGCATTATCTCATAAGGGAAATACTGGACAATCAAATTAATGACTTCCCAGGCTTCAGGATGCCTTTTTACACTCTATAAATGTGGAAATTTACATTGGAAACGTTTGGTTTAGCTGTTAATGAAGTTTCGTTTTTTTAGTGCTGAAAATTCATTGTCTGCTGGCGCTGTACACTTTTTCTAAGTGTTGCAATATCTCATGAAGGAAATACTGGACAATCAAATTAATGACTTTCCAGGCTTCAGGATGCCTTTCTACACTATATAAAGGTGGAAATTTACATTGGAAACGTTTGGTTTAGCTGTTATAAAAGTTTGGTTTTTTAGTGCTGTAAATGCATTTTCAGCTCGCGCTGTACACATTTGCTATGAGAAGCATTATCTCATAAGGGAAATATTGGACAATCAAATTAATGACTGCCCAGGCTTCAGGATGTCTTTTTACACTATATAAGGGTGGAAATTTACATTGGAAACGTTTAGTTTAGCTGTTAATGAAGTTTCGTTTTTTTAGTGCTGAAAATTCATTGTCTGCTGGCGCTGTACACTTTTTCTAAGTGTTGCAATATCTCATGAAGGAAATACTGGACAATCAAATTAATGACTTTCCAGGCTTCAGGATGCCTTTCTACACTATATAAAGGTGGAAATTTACATTGGAAACGTTTAGTTTAGCTGTTAATGAAGTTTCGTTTTTTTAGTGCTGAAAATTCATTGTCTGCTGGCGCTGTACACTTTTTCTATGTGTTGCAATATCTCATGAAGGAAATACTGGACAATCAAATTAATTACTTTCCAGGCTTCAGGATGCCTTTCTACACTATATAAAGGTGGAAATGTACATTGGAAACGTTTGGTTTAGCTGTTATAAAAGTTTGGTTTTTTAGTGCTGTAAATGCATTTTCAGCTCGCGCTGTACACATTTGCTATGAGAGGCATTATCTCAGAAGGGAAATATTGGACAATCAAATTAATGATTGCCCAGGCTTCAGGATGTCTTTTTACACTATATAAAGGTGGAAATGTACATTGGAAACGTTTGGTTTAGCTGTTATAAAAGTTTGGTTTTTTAGTGCTGTAAATGCATTTTCAGCTCGCGCTGTACTCATTTGCTATGTGAGGCATTATCTCATAAGGGAAATACTGGACAATCAAATTAATGACTTCCCAGGGTTCAGGATGCCTTTTTACACTATATAAATGTGGAAATTTACATTGGAAACGTTTGGTTTAGCTGTTAATGAAGTTTCGTTTTTTTAGTGCTGAAAATTCATTGTCTGCTGGCGCTGTACACTTTTTCTAAGTGTTGCAATATCTCATGAAGGAAATACTGGACAATCAAATTAATGACTTTCCAGGCTTCAGGATGCCTTTCTACACTATATAAAGGTGGAAATTTACATTGGAAACGTTTGGTTTAGCTGTTATAAAAGTTTGGTTTTTTAGTGCTGTAAATGCTATGTGAGGCATTATCTCATAAGGGAAATATTGGACAATCAAATTAATGACTGCCCAGGCTTCAGGATGTCTTTTTTACACTATATAAAGGTGGAAATTTACATTGGAAACGTTTAGTTTAGCTGTTATAAAAGTTAGTTTTTTTAGTGCTGTAAATGCATTTTCAGCTCGCGCTGTACACATTTGCTATGTGAGGCATTATCTCATAAGGGAAATACTGGACAATCAAATTAATGACTTCCCAGGCTTCAGGATGCCTTTTTACACTATATAAATGTGGAAATTTACATTGGAAACGTTTGGTTTAGCTGTTAATGAAGTTTCGTTTTTTTAGTGCTGCAAATTCATTGTCTGCTGGCGCTGTACACTTTTTCTAAGTGTTGCAATATCTCATGAAGGAAATACTGGACAATCAAATTAATGACTTCCCAGGCTTCAGGATGCCTTTTTACACTATATAAATGTGGAAATTTACATTGGAAACGTTTGGTTTAGCTGTTAATGAAGTTTCGTTTTTTTAGTGCTGCAAATTCATTGTCTGCTGTCGCTGTACACTTTTTCTAAGTGTTGCAATATCTCATGAAGGAAATACTGGACAATCAAATTAATGACTTTCCAGGCTTCAGGATGCCTTTTTACACTATATAAAGGTGTAAATTTACATTGGAAACGTTTGGTTTAGCTGTTATAAACGTTTGTTTTTTTAGTGCTGTAAATGCATTTTCAGCTCGCGCTGTACACATTTGCTATGTGAGGCATTATCCCATAAGGGAAATACTGGACAATCAAATTAATGACTTACCAGGCTTCAGGAGACCTTTTTACACTATATAGAGGTGGAAATTTACATTGGAAACGTTTAGTTTAGCTGTTATAAAAGTTTGTTTTTTTAGTGCTGTAAATGCATTTTCAGCTCGCGCTGTACACATTTGCTATGTGAGGCATTATCTCATAAGGGAAATAATGGACAATCAAATTAATGACTTCCCAGGCTTCAGGATGCCTTTTTACACTATATAAATGTGGAAATTTACATTGGAAACGTTTGGTTTAGCTGTTAATGAAGTTTCGTTTTTTTAGTGCTGCAAATTCATTGTCTGCTGGCGCTGTACACTTTTTCTAAGTGTTGCATTTTCTCATGAAGGAAATACTGGACAATCAAATTAATGACTTTCCAGGCTTCAGGATGCCTTTTAACACTATATAAAGGTGGAAATTTACATTGTAAACGTTTGGTTTAGCTGTTATAAAAGTTTGTTTTTTTAGTGCTGTAAATGCATTTTCAGCTCGCGCTGTACACATTTGCTATGTGAGACATTATCTCATAATGGAAATGCTGGACAATCAAATTAATGACTTCCCAGGCTTCAGGAGACCTTTTTACACTATATAATTGTGGAAATTTACATTGGAAACGTTTGGTTTAGCTGTTATAAAAGTTTGGTTTTTTAGTGCTGTAAATGCATTTTCAGCTCGCGCTGTACACATTTGCTATGAGAGGCATTATCTCATAAGGAAAATATTGGACAATCAAATTAATGACTGCCCAGGCTTCAGGATATCTTTTTACACTATATAAAGGTGGAAATTTACATTGGAAACGTTTGGTTTAGCTGTTAATGAAGTTTCGTTTTTTTAGTGCTGCAAATTCATTGTCTGCTGGCGCTGTACACTTTTTCTAAGTGTTGCAATATCTCATGAAGGAAATACTGGACAATCAAATTAATGACTTTCCAGGCTTCAGGATGCCTTTCTACACTATATAAAGGTGGAAATTTACATTGGAAACGTTTGGTTTAGCTGTTATAAAAGTTTGGTTTTTTAGTGCTGTAAATGCATTTTCAGCTCGCGCTGTACACATTTGCTATGAGAGGCATTATCTCATAAGGGAAATATTGGACAATCAAATTAATGACTGCCCAGGCTTCAGGATGTCTTTTTACACTATATAAAGGTGAAAATTTACATTGGAAACGTTTAGTTTAGCTGTTATAAAAGTTTGTTTTTTTAGTGCTGTAAATGCATTTTCAGCTCGCGCTGTACACATTTGCTATGTGAGGCATTATCTCATAAGGGAAATACTGGACAATCAAATTAATGACTTCCCAGGCTTCAGGATGCCTTTTTACACTATATAAATGTGGAAATTTACATTGGAAACGTTTGGTTTAGCTGTAAATGAAGTTTCGTTTTTTTAGTGCTGCAAATTCATTGTCTGCTGGCGTTGTACACTTTTTCTAAGTGTTGCAATATCTCATGTAGGAAATACTGGACAATCAAATTAATGACTTTCCAGGCTTCAGGATGCCTTTCTACACTATATAAAGGTGGAAATTTACATTGGAAACGTTTGGTTTAGCTGTTATAAAAGTTTGGTTTTTTAGTGCTGTAAATGCATTTTCAGCTCGCGCTGTACACATTTGCTATGAGAGGCATTATCTCATAAGGGAAATATTGGACAATCAAATTAATGACTGCCCAGGCTTCAGGATGTTTTTTTTACACTATATAAAGGTGGAAATTTACATTGGAAACGTTTGGTTTAGCTGTTATAAAAGTTTGGTTTTTTAGTGCTGTAAATGCATTTTCAGCTCGCGCTGTACACATTTTCTATGAGAGGCATTATCTCATAAGGGAAATATTGGACAATCAAATTAATGACTGCCCAGGCTTCAGGATGTCTTTTTACACTATATAAAGGTGGAAATTTACATTGGAAACGTTTAGTTTAGCTGTTATAAAAGTTTGTTTTTTTAGTGCTGTAAATGCATTTTCAGCTCGCGCTGTACACATTTGCTATGTGAGGCATTATCTCATAAGGGAAATACTGGACAATCAAATTAATGACTTCCCAGGCTTCAGGATGCCTTTTTACACTATATAAATGTGGAAATTTACATTGGAAACGTTTGGTTTAGCTGTTATAAAAGTTTGTTTTTTTCGTGCTGTAAATGCATTTTCAGCACTAAAAAACCATACTTTTATAACAGCTAAACCAAACGTTTCCAATGTAAATTTCCACCTTTATATAGTGTAAAAAGACATCCTGAAGCCTGGGCAGTCATTAATTTGATTGTCCAATATTTCCCTTATGAGATAATGCCTCTCATAGCAAATGTGTACAGCGCGAGCTGAAAATGCATTTACAGCACTAAAAAACCAAACTTTTATTACAGCTAAACCAAACGTTTCCAATGTAAATTTCCACCTTTATATAGTGTAAAAAGGCATCCTGAAGCCTGGAAAGTCATTAATTTGATTGTCCAGTATTTCCTTCATGAGATATTGCAACACTTAGAAAAAGTGTACAGCGCCAGCAGACAATGAATTTTCAGCACTAAAAAACGAAACTTCATTAACAGCTAAACCAAACGTTTCCAATGTAAATTTCCACATTTATAGAGTGTAAAAAGGCATCCTGAAGCCTGGGAAGTCATTAATTTGATTGTCCAGTATTTCCCTTATGAGATAATGCCTCACATAGCAAATGTGTACAGTGCGAGCTGAAAATGCATTTTCAGCACTAAAAAACCAAACTTTTATAACAGCTAAACCAAACGTTTCCAATGTAAATTTCCACCTTTATATAGTGTAAAAAGACATCCTGAAGCCTGGGCAGTCATTCATTTGATTGTCCAATATTTCCCTTATGAGATAATGCCTCTCATAGCAAATGTGTACAGCGCGAGCTGAAAATGCATTTACAGCACTAAAAAACCAAACTTTTATAACAGCTAAACCAAACGTTTCCAATGTACATTTCCACCTTTATATAGTGTAGAAAGGCATCCTGAAGCCTGGAAAGTCATTAATTTGATTGTCCAGTATTTCCTTCATGAGATATTGCAACACTTAGAAAAAGTGTACAGCGCCAGCAGACAATGAATTTTCAGCACTAAAAAAACGAAACTTCATTAACAGCTAAACTAAACGTTTCCAATGTAAATTTCCACCTTTATATAGTGTAAAAAGACATCCTGAAGCCTGGGCAGTCATTAATTTGATTGTCCAATATTTCCATTATGAGATAATGCCTCTCATAGCAAATGTGTACAGCGCGAGCTGAAAATGCATATACAGCACTAAAAAACCAAACTTTTATAACAGCTAAACCAAACGTTTCCAATGTAAATTTCCACCTTTAGATAGTGTAAAAAGACATCCTGAAGCCTGGGCAGTCATTAATTTGATTGTCCAGTATTTCCCTTATGAGATAATGCCTCACATAGCAAATGTGTACAGTGCGAGCTGAAAATGCATTTTCAGCACTAAAAAACCAAACTTTTATAACAGCTAAACCAAACGTTTCCAATGTAAATTTCCACCTTTAGATAGTGTAAAAAGACATCCTGAAGCCTGGGCAGTCATTAATTTGATTGTCCAGTATTTCCCTTATGAGATAATGCCTCACATAGCAAATGTGTACAGTGCGAGCTGAAAATGCATTTTCAGCACTAAAAAAAACAAACTTTTATAACAGCTAAACCAAACGTTTCCAATGTAAATTTCCACCTTTATATAGTGTAAAAAGACATCCTGAAGCCTGGGCAGTCATTAATTTGATTGTCCAATATTTCCCTTATGAGATAATGCCTCTCATAGCAAATGTGTACAGCGCGAGCTGAAAATGCATTTACAGCACTAAAAAACCAAACTTTTATAACAGCTAAACCAAACGTTTCCAATGTAAATTTCCACCTTTATATAGTGTAGAAAGGCATCCTGAAGCCTGGAAAGTCATTAATTTGATTGTCCAGTATTTCCTTCATGAGATATTGCAACACTTAGAAAAAGTGTACAGCGCCAGCAGACAATGAATTTTCAGCACTAAAAAAACGAAACTTCATTAACAGCTAAACCAAACGTTTCCAATGTAAATTTCCACATTTATAGAGTGTAAAAAGGCATCCTGAAGCCTGGGAAGTCATTAATTTGATTGTCCAGTATTTCCCTTATGAGATAATGCCTCACATAGCAAATGTGTACAGTGCGAGCTGAAAATGCATTTTCAGCACTAAAAAAACAAACTTTTATAACAGCTAAACCAAACGTTTCCAATGTAAATTTCCACCTTTATATAGTGTAAAAAGACATCCTGAAGCCTGGGCAGTCATTAATTTGATTGTCCAGTATTTCCCTTATGAGATAATGCCTCACATAGCAAATGTGTACAGTGCGAGCTGAAAATGCATTTTCAGCACTAAAAAAACCAAACTTTTATAACAGCTAAACCAAACGTTTCCAATGTAAATTTCCACCTTTATATATTGTAAAAAGACATCCTGAAGCCTAGGCAGTCATTAATTTGATTGTCCAATATTTCCCTTATGAGACAATGCCTCTCATAGCAAATGTGTACAGCGCGAGCTGAAAATGCATTTTCAGCACTAAAAAAACAAACTTTTATAACAGCTAAACCAAACGTTTCCAATGTAAATTTCCACCTTTATATAGTGTAGAAAGGCATCCTGAAGCCTGGAAAGTCATTAATTTGATTGTCCAGTATTTCCTTCATGAGATATTGCAACACTTAGAAAATGTGTACAGCGCCAGCAGACAATGAATTTGCAGCACTAAAAAAACGAAACTTCATTAACAGCTAAACCAAACGTTTCCAATGTAAATTTCCACATTTATATAGTGTAAAAATGCATCCTGAAGCCTGGGAAGTCATTAATTTGATTGTCCAGTATTTCCTTCATGAGATACAGCAACACTTAGAAAAAGTCTGTGTGACAGCCTGGAGAGACTGCTGACAGGAGGGAATAGACCCCACTGGGGCTGACATGGGCTAGCTACCCATGCTGGCAGTCTCTGACACTGTGTTCAGTTTGTTGGAGACACCCGCCAAGTGCTACAGAAAGTCTACAAAGAATGACACCCCTACAGCCTGCGAGAGCGGGGGCGCAAGATGGCTCAATGACTGACCACACGGTTACAGACCTAGGAACAAACATGACTACGAGCAAGAACACGGTGCATGAGACAATGGCAGCAGGACACTCACTTCAGGTCTGCACCTGTGGCTGGGCAAAAGTAACATCAGTTACAGGGTTGAAGATCCACCAAGGAAAGAAGTGGTGTTTGGGAAAGCCGAGTCAAGGGCCTCGCATTGACCAATACTTCTTACGAAGTAATGCGTCAAATCAGTCGAGTGAAGCACAGCGACGGGAAAAAACCCAAAGTTCGCAGAGCATCAGCCCCCCTGTCACTGAGGAGGGTATTATAAACACAGAATTGCAGGAGGTAGAACCCACTCAGCCACAGAGACCTCCCAAAGAGAACAAGATCAAAGGGCACAGACAGAGTGTGAGGTGGCCCAAAACTATTGAGAAGAGAGAGTGGGAAACCGTCAATAACGACCTGGTGAAAATGTTGGAGCAACAAGTGGGCACTGCAGAGAGAAAGCTGGAACACATCGGTGACATCATCTACCACTATGGAGAGGAGCGCTTTGGAGTGAACAGCTGGAAAACCACCAACAAAATACCACCACCAACCAAACCTAGGAGGCAACAAGAGATAGAGAGACTGATCAGGGAAAGAAGGGACCTGCGGAAACAGTGGAGAAAAGCCTCTGATCCAGAGAGAGAAGGTCTCATGCTGCTCCATGGGGACATCAAGCTCCGGTTGAAAACCTTACGAAGAGCAGAGAACTTGAGGAAACTTCGCAGGAAGAAGGAACACACAAGAACCCTGTTCTATAAAAATCCCTTCAAGTTTGTCAAAGATCTCTTCGCTAAGGACAAAAGCGGGTTCCTGCAAACTTCAAAGAAGGAACTTGAAGAGCACCTGGAAAAGGTCTACCAAGACACGAAAAGGCATGAACAGCTAGCCATCCCACATGATATCCCCCCCATTCGACCACCAGAGGTCAACATCGAGACCGGCCCTCCAAAATGGAAAGAAGTGGAGAACATGGTGGGCGTGCAAGATCAGGATCTGCACCAGGACCAAATGGAGTGTCATATAAGCTCTACAAGAACTCACCAGATGTCCTACGCTATCTTTGGAGGCTAATGAGAATCGTCTGGCAGAAGGGGATAATACCAAAGGCATGGCGAAGGGCTGGAGGTGTACTAATTCCAAAAGAGAAGGACGCTGATATCAGTCAATTTCGGCCAATCAGCCTTCTCAACGTTGAAGGGAAAATCTTTTTCAGCGTCTTGACACACACCACCTACCTGGAGAAAAAACGAGTACATTGACACATCCGTACAAAAGGCTGGAATTTCTGGATTCTCTGGCTGCTTGGAGCACACCAGTATGATCTGGCATCAGATTCAAGCAGCGAAGAAGAACAAAGGGGATCTTCATGTCATCTTTCTCGACCTAGCCAATGCCTTTGGTTCAGTTCCGCATAGCCTTCTCTGGGAGTCCTTCAACTTCTTCCGCGTTCCAACATCCATCACTACCTTGGTAAAATTCTACTTTGAAGACCTGCAGCTGTGCTTCACAACACCCGACTTCAAAACATCATGGCAGCAAGTAGAAGTAGGCATCATGGCAGGTTGCACGATCTCACCCCTGGCCTTTACAATGGCCATGGAGGTCATCATCAGGGCCTCAAAATGGGTGGCGGGGTGAGCGAACCAGGAACGGGATCCGCCTTCCACCGTCCGAGTATATATGGACGACATGACCACTCTGACCACCACTGCAGCTTGCACCAGGCGGCTACTTGGTAAGCTGCAGGAAAACATCAGCTGGGCCCGGATGAAAATCAAGCCGAACAAGTCACGTAGCATCTCGATAATCAAGGGAGAGCTAAAAGACGTGAAGTTCTGCATTGGTGACGAACCAATACCAACGGTGGCAGAACAACCTGTCAAAAGCCTGGGCAGATGGTATGACTCAAGTCTTAAGGATAAAAACCAGGTGCAGCAGCTAAGACAGGATATCATCAACGACCTGAACAACATCAACAAGACTCCACTACCAGGGAAGCTCAAGCTCTGGTGTCTGCAATTTGGGCTTCTCCCTCTCGTGATGTGGCCACTCACTGTCTACGAGGTCCCACTAACAACTGTGGAGAAGATGGAGCGAGCCATCACAGTATATGTGAAACAGTGGCTTGGTGTCCCACGCTGTCTGAATAACATCAGCCTCTATGGCAAAGGAGTCCTCGAACTGCCCATCACAAGTCTCACTGAAGAATACAAGTGCTCTAAAGTGAGACTACAGATGACGCTGACGGACTCCAGAGACCGGACCATCAGTGAAACGGCACCACCCCTGTCAACTGCACGGAAATGGACACCATCCAGTGCAGTGCAGCATGCCACAGCAGCCCTGAGGCACAGCGATATTGTGGGACACGTCCAGAGGGGAAGAGGAGGCTTTGGCCTTACAGCAAGCAAACCAACTTGGTGTAAGGCCTCAACCGCAGAGAGGAAAAAAATGGTCGTGGAGGAGGTGCGCCGCCAGGAAGAGGCTGAAAGGTCTGCAAAGGCTGTCTCGCTTGCCAAGCAGGGACAGTGGATGAGGTGGGAAGGCCTGGAGAAAAGAAAGCTTGGCTGGAGGGATCTCTGGGAGATGGAAGCTAGCAACCTCAGCTTCATCATCAGAGCTACCAATGACGTGCTGCCATCCCCAAAAAACCTCCACCAGTGGTATGGCGAAGATCCAACCTGTGCCCTCTGCCCAACACCAGCAACTCTCAAACACATCCTGACTGGTTGTAAGACCAGCCTCACACAAGGCCGCTATACCTGGAGGCACAACCAGGTCCTCAAGAGCTTGGCAGCAGTGCTTGAAAGCAGGAGAACTACCATCAACTCCTTGCCCTTAAGAGCCACCACTACCATTACAGCACCAAAATTTGTCCGAGAGGGACAGGAAAAGCCCAACCATCCTTTTCTCAAGCCAGAAGTTGGTCAGCTAACCAAGGCTCGGGATTGGAAGATGCTGGTCGATATAGGTCAGCAACTAATCTTCCCAGCAGAGATTGCAACCACCACCCTAAGGCCAGACTTAGTGCTGTGGTCCCATTCATTGAAGACTGTCTACATTGCAGAGCTCACAGTCCCGTGGGAAAATGCAGTTGAAGAGGCCTATGAGCGTAAGAAGTTGCGCTACACTGAACTGGCGGCGGACGCACAACAACGAGGGTGGAAAGCCAAGGTCTATCCCGTCGAAGTTGGATGCAGAGGGTTTCTGGCCTCATCAACCATCAAGCTGCTGAAAGACCTGGGAATCCATGGACAGGCTCTGCGGCACACAGTCAGATCGCTCTCTAAAGCGGCTGAAAGAAGCAGCCAGTGGATCTGGATGAAGAGGAAGGACCCCTACTGGGCTCATAGATCAGCAACATGACCCCCGTCCCCCCTCCCCATCCCACCACTAATCTGCGTCATCCCACTTGAGTACCCAGGGCAGAACCATCCACCACAGTTAATTGGGCATGGGACATAAGCGCGGGCGTGATCAACCGGCCGCTGGCCACCATCGATGAGGGTGTCTAGTGATAAAGGCCGAAACACCCAGTGATTTGATGGAACACTACTGACGATGTGTCCCAAATTGACATCTTTCCCATTCCAACCATGAGACACAACCCCCATGCCACTCTCCATAGCAAGCCTAACCTCATGAGAATACCATCTATCGGCACAATGGACAGTTTACCATCACGTCCATGTTTTTATGATTCTGCTATGTGAGGCATTATCTCATAAGGGAAATACTGGACAATCAAATTAATGACTGTCCAGGCTTCAGGATGTCTTTTTCCACGATATAAAGGTGGAATCTTTCATTGGAAACGTTTGGTTTAGCTGTTATAGAAGTTTGGGTTTTTATTGTGCTGCAAATGCATTTTCAGCTTGCGCTGTGCACATTTGCAAAGTGAGGCAATATCTCATAAGGGAAATACTGGACAATCAAATTAATGACTGTCCAGTCTTCAGTATGTCAGTTTACACTATATAAAGGAAGAAATTTACATTGGAAACGTTGAATTAAGCTGTTATAGAAATGTGGTAGTTTAGTACTGCAAATGCATTTTCAGCTCGCGCTGTACACATTTTCTAAGTGAAGCATTATCTCATGAGGGAAAGACTGGACAATCAAATTAATGACTGTCCAGTCTTCAGTATGTCAGTTTACACTATTGTTAGGTTGAAGATATATTTTATCCCATATTTTACTCTATTAGTATTGCAAAAGAATTGTTCCACAGTGTGACCTATGTTTGACCATATGGATGAGAAGACTTCAAGAGAAGCGGATGCCTGAAGACAGGATCAACGTCTACAACATCAAAGGAGGTGTGCCGAGACACACCTCTGAACCAAAAGGACTGAGACTTTAGTGCCAGAGCACTAAAAGGCATATCTGCCTTTTCAATCAGTAAATGACTGCCATTGATGTCTGTCTTTCCTCTTGTGTCTGAAATGTTTACATGTTCCTGCTGGTGCTCCCCCCTTCGTTCCTTAGTGCAAATACATTGTATTGTTTAGGGACTTCCCAAATAAAATAGAGGGCTCGGCGGAGTGTGCTCCAGAACGAAGTTGGAGATGTAACTGAGCACACCTCCGTTCGTTCTCCTCGCGAGTAAAAGATCAACTCTTGTCTTCCTTTCATTCATTTTGCCTTTGTTCAGTGAATGCTTAGGTGATTGAACCTGACATTATTTTGGTCCTTCGAGCGGGAAGCCAAGATACCTGAGGATTCCAGCGGGTGTGGTGAACTCCAGAAAGACCATGGCCATGGCAGGCTCACTAGAGAGAGCCTAAAAATCCTTTTCCAGGACTGGACCTCACCCCACCAGCTGGGATCTGACGGTTGACGGCGATCCAATGGAGGGAAGACAACAGTGGTGAGATATTTTTTTTTAGGGGGGAAGTGACTGACTGGAGGTCATTGCGCGTTAAGAATAAATAAATAAGTGTTCAGAATAAATAAATGAGCATTAAGAATAAATAAATAAAAATAAAACATAAAAAAGAAAAAAAAGCAAAGAAAGACATGAAGTAGAGATGAAATAAGAAAAGAGAAAGAAAGAAAGATAGAGAAAAGAGAAAGAAATTGTGTATAGATAAGAAATCCTGTGCATACTAGTCGATGGCAGGTCCATGAAGGACAGTGGAGTGAGAAATAAAAAAACCCTGTGAATACTAGTCAATGGCAGGTATATGACGGCGGAGTCCGAGAAATTCCGTGGAGAAAGTAGGACGGCGGAGTCTGTGTGTACACTTAAATTCCGTGTGTGAATGTTTGCGCAAACCGTATGTAAAGTGAGTGAACGGTGTGATTGGGGATTACAAATACCACTTGGTATTTTATCCGATGTAATACAGTAGGGTTGTACACAGCAGACTGGTGTGGATGCAAAGGCAATAATTCTCCACCTGAAAAGGTTGAATTGAGAATTACCACAACAGGAAATTTGAGTTGCTGTCCTACTGATGAGAAACCAGTTTTTAGAACACCTTAGGTGTTGACAAACTGGTCCAAATTTTCTAAAATGGGGATATTAGGTAGTAAAATAAAACCCAGGGATACGCTGCAGTGTAGAGATTGGAAGTTCATCGAAAAACAGGATCCTGATAAAACTCAGTATTTAGATACATGGATAACTGAACATGGCTTTAATGGTCAGTTAAATACACAAAAAATAGCCGCATTGCAGGGATCAATCATAGGAAAGACGAAAAAGACCCCAAAAAGATGAAGAAAAATGGCTTTGAGGAAACAGAATATTGGATGAGGGTAGCCTTAAAAAGAGAAGAGGGATACAGGAAACAAAAAGAGAATGAAAACAAAATAAGCAAAGGAAAGGAATGCGAAAAGTCAGATAGAGCAAATTACACTGAAATAGGAAGAGTAAAACAAAAGGATGATGAGACTTTTGAGCAACACAAAGTGAGAATGACAGCTGTGTTTAAAAATCACAGCGGGCTACAGGAAAATGGTAATGTAAATGGGCCATTTCAACAGCAGTTGAAGAATGCTTTACATGCAGGCTCAAGAGAGGTAATTCATAAGTGGGTAAATAAACATTTCCTTTGCCTGCCAACAGGTACCCTGGAGGAGTATGTAAATCACGCCCTCCATGCTGAGAAGATAGAAAATAAAAAGAAGCAGAGGTCTATAGACAGGACAGGTCAGGTAGGACAGGTAGGACAGGAGGTCTTTTATCGAGGTGGAAAGGGCCTAGGTAGCTTTAGAGGACAAAGGGGCAGACGACAGAGAGGAGGAAGAATAGGAAGAGGAGCAAACAGGCAAAATACATCAGGCTGCTGGCGTTGTGGTAAAGAAGGCCATATAGCAAGAGATTGCCCTGAGAAAAAGCAACCTTCAGCATGACTAGGATAGGAAGCATCTAAACAGGATTTAGAGGCTGATCAAGGAACAGATGAGTTTCTAGATGAAGAGGTCCTCCTAAATTTACAAGAGATATTGGCCTTTGATGAAATAACTGAGCTGAAATAACCTTATTGGTAAATGGGTCACCAATTACCTTTTTATGTGACACTGGTGCATGTAGGATTGCTTGTAATAAATTAATTCCAAATGATAGAGCAAGAGAAATGTGTCATAGTCAGATTTGCAAGTGGAAAACTGTCTAGAGTAAAAGAATTAGAACCTGTGTGGTTGAGGGACCCAGAAGGACACTGAGTTGGTTGCATGAATTGAAATTAGGTTTACTTTTACAGAACAATGAGAGCCCAAGTTGTGGGGATGTGATTAATTTACAGAAAAAGATTATTGATGGCACAATTTATACTTACATGATCCGACAGACAAGGTATATCATTCTGATGATGGGTTTTACTTAATTGTATACTTGTGTCTTTTTCAGAAAGAGAGGAGTAGGTGTTGTGAAATCTTAATTGAATGAAGAAGTGAGCATGAGAAACCCTTGTAGGAGCATAGGTGTTTCCTGATTTTGTAGTTTTTGATTTGATACCTTGATAGTTTTGAGTGGCTTTGGTAAGGCTACAGTGAATTTGGAAAATTAAAAAAAAAAAAGGAGTGAGGAAAGTTTGACAGAGGGCAATGGGTATTGGTGTAATCGTAACTCATGAGTGTGCTGTAACAAAGAGTTAACAGCTCTTTGAAGTTAGATGCTCGTTCCCAAGTAGGGGGAGGAAGTCAGAGAGAGAGTTTGGTGATTGAAGAAGGTGTGACTTGAACAAATGAATAAGGATAAGAATTAGGTTCTGCTGTAAGGATGATTTGAAGAAATAAATATGTTATGTTTCATACTTCAGTTGATGATCTTTCTATTAAGGTAACTGTAGTTAGTAACTGGAATGAAATGCACAGATGGAAATGACACGGAAAAAAAAGATGGTAATTTGATAAGAAGGGCTAGTATTTACATTAGAAATAGAAATAGAAATAGAAATAGAAATCCCTTTATTGTCATTGTACTCAAGTGTGCAACGAGATTAGAGGGCTCCCCTCTCCAGTGCAATACAACAATAATACAGACAAATATATAAATTAGATAAATAAATAAGACTGAATAGGGCATATAGAAACACATCACAATGCTGTTTTGCAAGGTTAGGGTGGTCTCGTGTGTGTGTGAGAGTTCAGTATGGAGATGGCTCTCGGAAAGAAACTGTTTCTCAGTCTATTGGTCCTTGATTTGATGCATCTGTAGCGCCTGCCAGAGGGCAACAGGTCGAACAGGTGTGAGTTTGGGTGGGTATTGTCTTTGACGATGTTGAGAGCCCTTCTGAGGCACCGGGCGGTGTAGATGTCCGACAGCGAGGGGAGAGGGCAGCCAATAATCCTTTGCGCTGTTTTGACTGTCCTCTGGAGCCTCACTCTGTCCGCCTCAGTGCAGCCGCTGTACCAGGTGGAGACAGAGTACGTCAGCAGGCTCTCGATGGACGAGTGGTAGAAGGCCAGCAGCAGCTTCCTGTCCAGGTTGAATTTCCTGAGGACTCTCAGGAAGTGCAGACGTTGGCGGACCTTCTTTACCACTGCTGTGGTGTTGTGACTCCAAGAAAGGTCATCGGAGATCTGTACTCCCAGGAACTTGAACGTGTGGACCCTCTCCACACACACGCCTTCGATGCAGAGGGGGGGCGGCAGCGTCTTGTTCCTCCTGAAGTCGACGACAATCTCCTTTGTTTTAGCAGAGTTAAGGTGCAGTCTGTTGTCCTTGCACCAAGTTGTCAGTCTCTTTACCTCCTCTCTGTAGGCTGTCTCGTAACCTTCCGAGATCAGACCGACCACTGTCGTGTCGTCAGCAAACTTGACGATGGTGTTGTTGCCGTGGGCCGGGCTGCAGTCGTAGGTGTAGAGGGCGTACAGGAGAGGGCTCAGCACGCATCCTTGGGGGGAACCGGTGCTCAGCATGAGGGTGGAGGACGTGTAGGGGCCGAGCAACACAGTCTGGGGTCTGTTGGTCAGAAAGTCCTTAATCCAGATGCGTGTGAGGGCAGGGAGGCCGAGAGTGTCCAGTTTGGCGACGAGGATGTCTGGGATGATCGTGTTGAATGCCGAGCTGTAGTCCACAAAGAGCATCCTTGCATAGCTCCGCTGTTGTTCCAGGTGGCCCAGTACAACATGCAGAGCAGTGTCGATGGCGTCCTCAGTGGATCTGTTAGCCCGGTATGCAAACTGGTAGGGGTCCAGAGTGGGAGGAAGGCAGTCCCTGATGTGCTGGAGAACCAGCCTCTCGAAGCACTTCATAATGACTGGTGTGAGAGCAACAGGACGGTAGTCATTCAGGTGGACGGCTGGTGACTTTTTGGGGACAGGAATAATGGTGGAGGTTTTCAAGCAGGAGGGGATGACTGCCTGAGCCAGGGAGCGGTTGAAGATCCTGCAGAAAACATGTGACAGTTGGTGGGCACATGCTCTGAGGACCTTGCCTGGTATTCCGTCGGGTCCAGTAGCTTTTCCTGGGGTTGACCGTGTTCCTCTACGATGAGTGGGGGGGAGTTGGAGCTTGAAGTGCGGGGGTGTGATGGTTGGGGCGAGTCAAAGCGAGCGAAGAAGCAGTTAAGCTCCTCTGCCAGCGATGCACTCGGGTCTACAGAGGTCGTGCTGCTGCCACGGAAGTTGGTGATGCTCCGTAGACCCTGCCACACCTCCCGTGGTCTGTTACTGGCAAGGTGGGCCTCCAGCCTCCCCTTGTAGGTTGCCTTTGCTAGCTTGATGCCTTTGCTCAGGTCAGCACGAGCCACCCTGTACTGGGCTTTGTCGCCTGACCTGAAGGCAGCGTCACGGGCCTTGAGGAGAGCGCGAACCCTGCTGGACATCCAGGGCTTCGCATTTGGGAAGGTCCGTATAGTCTTTTGTTGGGACACAGTTTCCATGCAGAACTTGATGTAGTCCAGTACACAATGCGTGTAGACATCAAGGTCCTGATGATCAAAGAGGTCCCAGTTTGTGTCATGAAAGCAGTCCTGTAATTCACTCATGGCGTCGTCACGCCAGGTTTTCACAGTCTTTGTGGTAGGCCTGAATCTGCGCCTGAGAGGGGTGTACGCAGGTGCGAGCTGCAAGGACAGGTGGTCTGACTGGCCGAGGGGGGCGAGTGGGAGGGCTCTGTATGCGTGCTTGATGTTCGAGTACACATGGTCGAGAGTGTTGTCTCCCCTCGTCGGGCACTTGACATGCTGGTGAAACTCTGGGAGTACAGTCTTTAAATTGGCCTTATTAAAGTCTCCCGCTACAATGTGACCGCCATCAGGGTGCGCCCGCTGATGTTTATTGATGACGCACGCGAGTAGCGAGAGCGCCGTGCTAGTGCTTGCGTCGGGAGGGATGTAAACAGCTGTGAGAATCACTACCGTTAGCTCCCTCGGGAGAAAATAAGGCCGGCATTTAACGGACATGAACTCGATGTCGGGGGAAGAGTGCTTCTCGACGATCGTGCTATCGCCGCACCAGTTCTCATGCACGTAAACACAGAGCCCCCCGCCCCTCCTCTTACCGGTGTCCCTCGTCCGATCCGCGCGATGTAGCGAGCGCCCGGCCAGCTGGATGCTAGCGTCGGGGACGTCTGCGTGCAGCCAGGTTTCCGTGACGACGATCACACTGCTATCGCGCACATAGCGGTTTCCCAGGATTTGTAATCCCAGGTCGTCGATTTTGTGGACCACGGATCTGGCGTTGGTGAGGTGCAGACTCGGTAGTGGTTGCCTATGGGGCTGCCGTCGCAGCCGTTGCAAGACACCGGACCTGCAGCCTCGCTTCTGCTTCCTCTCTCTGCGTCGCCTGCGCCGCCTCCCGGTCCCGATGACCAGCCACGGTGAGCCGGGCAGCCTCGCCAGTTCGTTCGGAATTTTGCGATCATAGCAAAATTCCTCTGTGATGGTTATTTCGCATCGATATCCAATGTTCACGATGTCCTGGCGGGTATATCGATGTTGTGCCTCAGTTGATGCCAATAAGAGCAAGCAAACACTAATAAAAAGTAATAAGGAGCACTGTGAGGGGGAGCTGTTAGCCGCTGCGTCCATGCGCGCCGCCATCTTAACATCCAAGGAATTAAAGCAGAGAAGAAATTAGAGACTACAAATAACATTGATGTGTACTTGTTCACTTTGAGGTAGAACTGGTTGAAGTAAAATGAGTCATAAAGTTAGAAAAATAGGAAATAAAAATAAAATTAACATGCTTAAGATTAACAAATTATTGTAAAGTCTGAGTTCCAAATTATGCAGAAATTACTGTGCCACTGAGTAAAATGATGAATGAGGAAAACCTCTAAATGACATTGTCCTTACACTGGACTGATAAAGCATATTCAGCTTTTGTGAAAGGAAACAAGTGTTCGTATTAAGTATGGCACTGACCCTTTGTCCAGATGCAAAAGGCCTTAGTTTTAGTGTAGAAACATGGAGATAAGATGAAACCAATCGCATACTTCTATTCCAAACTAGACAACGTAGAATGTGCATTGAAGCACTGCATGAGAACAGTTAATGCAGTATCTATTGCTGTAGATATAAGATTAAGATAAAGATGGTCTTTTATTAGTCCCACAATCTGGAAATTGCAGAAACAAGTGCAACCATAGTTTTGTTCCATCCTCTGGTTTTGAGAGTACCACGTGCGGTTTCTGCATTGCTTTTGCTGATGAACATGACGTTTTTGTCACCGGCGGGACATTTATAGTGTATGAATACATTGTTATCAAAACCACATCTGATTATAGAGAGATGTACAACATTAAACCCGGCTGTCATTATTATGTCAGGAGGATGGTACAAAACTAGATTGTTATGAGTTAGTAGAAAAAAGTAACCAAAAGTAAAGGCATCAAAAAGATTCGCCTTCAGAAAACGGAGAAGTGCTATTTGTAGATGGAAATAAATAAATAAATAAATAAATAAAATACTGTAGTTGTATCAAATGACACTGGGAAAAAGAACTTAGCAGTTACTCCTCAAATTACTCAGCTCATGCAACAGAATTAGTATCTTAAACAAAAGCGTGTAAACTAAAGAGAGTAAATTGTGTTACTATTTACACATATAGTCGTCTTAAAATGTGTAGCGCATACATTGCATAAGTGTTTTCCTTGAATACACATTGCAGACAATACAGCTAAAGAAGCTGTTGCGGACATACACGTTTTAGTGATAGAAGTCCCAAAGTTAAACAAAGGCTTTGGAGGAAAATGGTGTAACATCGCTACGTGATCTCTGTATGACCAAACAATAATCTTTACAAATGGGCTGCTATATTGAGTCATGGGATAACACATGTCTCAACAGGGGAAATGGTGCATCAGATATTACGTTATTATACGGCTTACGGCTTTAATGCTTATTCGAAACATTTTTGTAGGGCATGTTTAACGTGTGCGAAACACAATTCACAAGGTAATTTGAGTCCACGCAGAGGACGCTTTCCTACACCACAATATCCATTTCAAATTATTCATATGGACTTATTTGATAAAAACCAAAGTGAAGAAAAAAAATAAAATAAATGTTTGGTCATCATAGATGTGAATTCGAAATGGTTAGAACTCTTTCTAACCAACAAATCCAGATGCATTGACAGTGGCAAAAGTACTTTGTAAGGATATCATTCCGAGATATGGTATTCCTGAAAATAATAAACAGTGATAATAGTACCCATTTTGTTAACTAACTTGTGAAAGAGATAGGAATGTTTCACGTTGATTTGAAAGATAATTGTGCTTACCACCCTCAAAGCTCTGGATTGGTGAAAAGAATGAACAAAAAAAAAAAAAGTGAAAAGGCTATGCATTGAGGAAACGGGGAGGCAGTGGACACAGTGTATGGAAATTAGTAAAACTGTTTGTAAAAACGACAAGCACTGTGACTTTCCATTGAATGTTATGCGAGTCGCCTCTCTGTCCACTTTTAAACCTCGCTTGAAGATGAATATTCGGGCCTTTGACTCAGCATGAGACTGTTGCTGTTCTGTTGTTTTTCTGGTATCTACTGTAAATGTGTTTATGTGAGTTAATTTGAGTTATATACAGAGAGTTGCACTGTATTGTATTTCATTGTATTTAGGACCGAGACGTTGTAAAACATTGTTTGGAAGGCCTTATAGAATACCTCAAATTTAAGAACAAATGGGAAATAGATGCTGAAGCAACTTTAGCTGACTACATGTGAAAAGTGTTAGAAAAACAAAGACAGGCACAAATTTAGAGTGGTGAGGATCTTTCTGTCTCCTAGCAGGGCACTAAACTAGTGGAGCCAGGAGACTGGATGCTTGAAAGAAGTTTGAAGATAAGACATATGTAATTACCCGAGGGGGAATGCCATGTTTAGTTTTATTGACAGCTCTCACAGCTGTAAATATAGTAGAAGAGTCAACATTGGTTCATTTGACACATGTAAAAAGGTCATTTTGGTTGAAATCTCCTACAAAGGAGATGAGCGGAAGTCTGATGATAGGGTGGTCTTATTTCATAAGACACCAGACTAAGTAGAGGGGATATTTCAGACAAAATGACCCTGAAGTGGTTAAAAGCAGCTGTTCTATGTTGGATGTATACAATTTTATTCTGATATTTTTGTTGTTGTGTTATATGTGGGAACAACCCAGAGTTACATAAACAAACTATGATGTGACTATAGTACAATACCAACAGTAAGAATCCCAATTACTAATCAAAATGGATTTGCAAACACCAAGCAGATAATTGAAAAAAAAAAAGTGATGGGACATATTTGTGGAGCTTGGACGACATGTTGATAGATTTGAGTTGGAACCATGAGTAATACTCAAGTGGGCAACTATTGGTCCACAGAACAAAGTTACAGGAGAAAGTCTGTACTTTCGTGAAAAGATAGCAATTGGACAACGAGATATCCAAAATAAGCAAATGAAATTGTATTATTGATATTATATTAATGCTTATCTTGATAATACATGTATGGATTGGGTCAGCGTGTATCCTGTGACTAGAGTTGATGTAGATGAACATGTTTTCTATGATAGTTGCTCTTGAAAATTTAAATAGCATTAATGTTGCTGACAGAGCTAAGCGGTTAGGAATCTTTTCACCACCACTGTGTCTGGTTTTGATAGTGGTTGAAATAAACTTCAATCACTATCAAGAGGGGAAATCTGGTGGTGGTGTGGATATGATAGATCATTTGATAAATCACCCAAAAATGTAAAAGGTTTTGAGACTTAGTGCATATCTGTATGTGTTTTTCATAACTAGGCCCTGCTTATAGATTATTGGTAGTTTCTGGAGAGTGCCATTTCACAAAATGTAATTGATTGATCGTAAATGGTATGTTTTATATTGTTTGTTAATAAACTGTGTGAACTGTCCAATGTCATGACAGGACATCGGTGACGTTAAAAAAGAGAAAGCAGAGTATCACGGCAAAAAAAAAAAAAAAAATGATTCAACATACATGGAAGCCATCGGTGTTCTCCTTAGTGTAAGTAAGTAAGTAAGTGTAAATTAACAGATCAAGTAACAGGATTTGAGTCCTCGAACGAAGAACAAAGAACGCAGACAGGTCAACTGCATCATCACAACGTGCAAAAATTAGGTAATTGGACGCAAAGTGGGTTTGAAACTGTGCATGAACGGCTATCAACCAATCTCTAATGGCATTCCGAAACAGGATGACTGTTGATGTATTGTTGGATGAGAGAGGTGGTGTTTGTGCTATGTTCGGTGAACAATGTTGCACATTTATTCCCAACAACACAGCGGTGGGTGGTCGTCTAACCAGGGCCATAGAGGTCTCAGGACTCTTCATGGTAAAATGAAAGGACAACTGGTCTGTGTATATATATATATATACACATATATATACACATATATATATATATATATATATATATATATATATATATATATTTGTTACTTTGGAATAAAGACATTAAATTGATGTAATTTTGTTTTAGAAAAATGCTGTAGTTTTTTTCTCTGAATACAACCTACAAACGGTTAAAAAGGACATTCTGAAATGTTTTTTTTTTGGGCTATCAAATATTTAGTTTGACACTCAAACCGCACACTATTCGTGTCAATTTGTTTGGTTCTATCTCCATGAGTATTTTTTTGTGGTGCATCAAAAGCGTGTTTTAACTTACTTAGGTAAGACAGGTTTAGTGGAGAGATGAGGCCAAACAGCATCACACATCTATGTGCAAGAGATGGCAACTGACAAAGAACCTTCACACCTACAATAACTGCCCCGATGTAATGTGGTGGCTGAAGATCCTCTTCCTCCCGGACAACAAACACCACCATGGTGCACTTGGCAGGCTCTTGATCCAATTCATCCTACAGACCACCATGATAAAAGACAAATTCATTAGAGTTATTTAGATTAAATTTTTTTCCACCATGAAAAAAAAACAAACAACATATATATATGTGTGTGTGTGTGTGTGTGTGTGTGTGTGTGTTTATATATATATATATATATATATTTTTTTTTTTTTTTTGGAAGCATCTTTCAGGACACTCAAGGCCGCTGTACAGAGTAAAATACGAAAGTAAAAACACAAATACGGGTAGAAACACCAACACGTAAATCAAGCAGGATAAAATACAATAAAGTGGATGAGGGACATATCTGGAATTGGAGAGAGTAATTAAGGCGGAACAGATTGGTTTTGAGTTTAGTTTTAAACACAGGGAGGGTGGTGCAATTACAGAGGTCAGGTGGAGAGAGTTCCAGAGCTGGAGAACCGAATCGCTGAAGGCTCTGTCCCCCATGGTGGCAGGCAAGGGGTGGAGTGAGGAGGATGAAGACCGGAGAGCGCGGGATGGAGTGGGAATATGGATGATGTCTGAAAGGTAGGGAGGGGCGAGGTTGTGAAGAGATTTGAAAGTCATGTGTCATGTCATTATCCACACCGCTTATCCGGTACAGGGTCACGGGAGGGTGCTGGAGCCTATCCCAGCTGACTACGGGCGAAAGGCGCACTACACCCTGAACTGGTCGCCAGCCATAGATTTGAAAATATATAGAAGAATTTTGAAAATGATTTGTTGATTGACTGGAAGCCAGTGGATCTGCTGAAGGATGGGGGGTTGATGTGATAGGTGGAAGGTGATTGGAATCCATTGCACATCCTTGAGGCACCCTAAAGCTCCCGTATGTCTGTCACTGAGTCTTGAATTTTTACTTAGTAAACTGAATTTGAGCATATGCAGTATTGAATTTTTGGTGAGGAGACCTTTTTTTTGAGGAATTAAAAACGCATTTTAAAGTCCTACATTCAAGTTTATTGGGATATAGTTCTTAACAAAAACATTATGATCGAAAAATTCAGAATCAAATTAAAAATATACAATTTATGTAATTCGAATTCAGTTTTTCAATTCAATAATTCAGTGTTCAATTCAAAACATTCAGGTTTCAATTCAAATATCAAAGTTAAGATATTCACATTCAAATAACCAATATTCAGATTTAGTTTCAAGTGGGACAAATATCAGACCATAGTCCAGCAATTAATCCAAACTCTGTGTCAAATTAAGTGATGATTGTACTGCCTTTATTATTTTAGAGGAGGAGTAATACCTGCTGCTGTATCTTCTAGTGCTGGACGATTAATCAAAATTTAAATCGTGATTTAGATTTCTTAATTTTGAAAATGTTCTAATTGAGGGAAAAATGTTTCAGATTAAGAAAGAGTTCAAACAAATTACATATGTTCAATTTGAGAGAACCTGGCTAACCAAGATGGAACTTTACACCCTGGAATTGAAGGAGATACTTGGAAAAAAAGGCCGAGTTACTGGCACTGAAATAAGACCTATGCTCAGTTCACTCAGTCATGTAAGAGGGTTGTGTTTTATTACTGCAAATAGAATTTGCATCAAACTATTTTGGATAAGTCCATCATAAGCATTAACAGAATAAAACAATAAAAGATCTGTTAGAGCTTATGGATATCTTGCTATTTTTTTTATTTAAAGTTGAGATGCACTTTTTGGGATGTAAGCAATGCATATGTGAGCTTTTATTTATTTAAGACACTTAATCATCTTGTGTCTTTTTAAATAGCAAAACGTTGAAGCTGGAAGGGAGGGCATAATCCATTCCTTGATGAAATTCCTCGGACAGTCTGCAGAGGAACTTATCACGGACTACCAGGTAAATTACAACAGTATTACGTTTTTAAAGCTGCAATTAACTCATAGACTGTGCAGCAAACATTTTTATTTGTCACAATATTCAAATAAATTAATTGCTGCCAGTATGTGACCTGCTCTGGCTAAAGGGTTGGCATTTGGCAAAGGTTACTTTCGGGTAATTGACAAAATAAATCAGAAGGTCCAAAGTTTCGATTTTGAGATTTCTACAAAAATCCTATCCTTGAGGTTGAGGTTTCTATTTTAATTTCCGTTTTCATTGCCCTTTTTATTTATTTTTTGATTCTCATATATGCTGTTATAAACATGTAATGCAGATTGCAAATACTGTCACATATCACTGGTGTCCGGCTGAAACATGTTGTCATAATTTGAGTAATTTCATGTTTTTCTAGATCTAATCTATTGGTCAATCCACACGAGTGGGTGTTACTTGTAAATATTACTGACCAATCTCAAATGTTGAAAATGGTTTGCTCTCTTTGGATGATGCAGTGTTAATGATTGCAAAAACGTGCCATTGGAAGTCTCCTGCAAGGTGAAGATTCTGGAGCTTCTTGGATACTGCCTGAAGACAGCGATATTCAGAACTATAAAAAGCAAACACAAATTTGGGACATTATGCACCTAACCATGGATGTATATGCTCTTTCAGGAAGTCAGCAGAGAACAAGCAAAAGAGGACCAGGCCAAGCAAGTACTGAAGGTCTATGTCAGGGGTGTCAAACTCATTTTTATGGACGGGCCACATCGTAGTTGTGGTTTCCCTCAGAGGGACTGTGAACCCATATAAATTGATTGGAAAGCCAGTTTTGAAATCAGAAGCTAGTAAGTAATTGTTCAACAATTTTTCAATTTATTTTAAAAGGGGAGGATTGGTAACAAATAATTGGCAATATCTCATATCTCAGTGTTGTTGTGAAGAAAATATGCTAGAAACAGGAAGTTGATGCAGATGATTTGCCCTTTGCGGGCAACATAAAATTAGGTTGTGGGCCAGATCTGGCCCCGGGCCTTGAGTTTGACACACGTACTCTATGTCTTCCAAGCAAGTGAGGGACAAGAAGACACATCCCATGCCTCTGTTTCCATTGTTGCTTAAGAAAATGAGGTTGTGGAAATGTTGCCAGTCTCCTGCTCATGGGAATTAACTATGCGCTGAACTTACTAAATTTGCAGTACCCGTTTGAGGTGCATCAGAAGCTCTTTCTTGAGATAGATGGCCTGAAACTTGCACTCGGAGTCCATTCCCTGACTCTCCATTGAATGTTAGGCAAGCCCCCTCTCTGTCCACTTTTAAAACGTTTTGAAGACACATTTTTATTCTTTAGCTTTCGACTCAACATGTGACTGTCGTTGTTCTTCTTGTATCTACTGTACGTGTTTTAATTTGTGTTCTAATTTCCTGCTAATTTATACAACACCGTATGAAAAACACTTTGTTACAGCTCCAACTATTATAATTGCAAGTTATTTGTACATGGGTATTTCTTGTTTCGTGGACTAATACTGTGCGCAAATGCAAATGCTCGGCCTTTTATCACAAAAAATGTCCGAAGGGCAAGATCTTAATTCCTCCTCTAATATAAAACCTTCCCGAAGAACAAATCGTATAATTCTAACTTGCTAGATTTAGTCCAATGCACGATACATTTAGGCTAACTCGACGTCGCTCCAGTCAGTAAAGCACGCTTTATGGTTCACCAAAATGCATACCGTGAAATTCTTACCTTGTTTATGCGACGAGGATATTATCCCGTAAGGAGTTACACTGACGCTGTACTGCTTCTTTTTGTATTTCTCTGTTCAGGTCGTCCCTCCCGCATTTCGCCCAAAGTCAGACGGGATAGGCGGCAGCACCTCCCCGCAAGCCAGTACAAGATAGGCGGTGTGGAAGATAAAGATAACACGTCCCTCCGTTTGGATCGGGTATTGTGTTTTCTTTAGAGCTTTTGGTTCGTGTGCACTGTGCAACACAGTCTGAGCGCAAATACAAATGCTCGGCCTTTTATAAATAAAAAAAAAATCCGAAGAACAAGACCATCCTCGTCTAATATAAAACCTTCCCGATGAACGAACCTTATAAAACTTGCCCTCCGTCACAGCAAAACAATTTCTGCAACAATTTCATAATCCATTTGTAAAAAGACAACGGTAAGATTTCGTCCAGTGTACGATCAGTTTAAGCAAACTGGGTTTAGCTAGTCAGTAAAACACTCTTTATAGTGTAGCAACGTTAGTAACGCTAAATTCTTACCTAGTTTATGAGACGAGTGCTGTACTTGACTATTTTTTGTAATTTATTATTATTTTTTTTTTTTAATGCTTTATAGAGCAAATTGCACCTATGACAGTTGTTATTACCACAGAAGCCATCTCAAATGGTTGCAAACTCTGAGGGTGACTTTGAACCGGAAGTCCCGCCTCAATCGTCATCTGATTGACAGCGGAATCCTGGAGCCAGAGAAGAGAAAAGAATCAGACACGAAGTTGAAGAAGCGGAAAAAAATAAACATCGAATCTCCAAGTTCTCGCAACGAGGGTGACTGTTGGGGTCTGGAGAAGTGACCGGGAGATGGAGAGCCCCGTATTTTGGTCTTGGTAAGAGGGTAACTCACTTGATGTTGACGAGGGAACCTATGCCGCTATGCTATATACCGGCGTGAGAAAACTACGGCCCGGGGGCCACATGCGGCCCGTTAAACGTTTTAATCCGGCCCGCCGAATTTGAAAAAAAAAAAAAAAAAACCTTGTTAATGTTTTATTTTCAAAATAGTGTGGTTTTTCAAAGACAAGCTTTTGTTCACTTTCATTTAAAATTAAATGTATTTTTTTTCTCAGATGAGATGAGGTTACCAAAACACTCCATCCATCTGCTCCTGGTCCAGCCCCTCTGTCAAATTTTAGAACCCATTGTGGCCCGCCAATAAAAAAGTTTTCCCACCCCTGCTATATACTATAAGCTATGTTAATGTCGTCAGGCCATTATAGAGTATTTCTTCTGACATTTTGAAGGAGAAATAATACTCAACGTTTTATTTTTTTATGATGTTTGAGGCATTCTGACTGAAATACAGTTCAATTGAGGTTACCAGTAGTCATTTCCATTACCTGTCAATGTAAATTAGAATGTAACTTACTACAGTGAACCCTCGGTTATCGCGGTTAATGGGGACCGAGACCACCCGCGAAAACTGAAAATCCGCGAAGTAGCGGCGCACCTTCAAAAATGCTTAAAAAAAAAAAAGTGCGAAGTAGCGGCGCACCTTCAAAAATGCTTTAAAAAAAAAGTGCGAAGTAGCGGCGTACCTTCAAAAATGCTTAAAAAAATAAATAAATAAAATAATAATATATATATATATATATATATATATATACGGGTAGAGAGAGAGAGGGTGAAATGCATGTTATAACAAAAAAAAAAAATTATTAAAACATTTTTTTATTCCCCAGCCATTATTTTTGTATTTATTCAATTACTTCTTTTTGTATTTATTTAATTACTTCGACTTTTACCTGCTGGTACGCCGTCCGGTGTGCCCTGGCATTCTTCATTTATTTATTCATTCATAACTGACAGCCTCGCGCTCCGCTCATGCCCGGGCGGAAGGTGTTCCTCTTCGGCTTAACAACCACGCACGCCGGCCGGTCTCCTCCGGAGCTCTCGCACGGTCCCGAACGGAGCGAAATGTCGCCCCGCTAGTGCCCGGGCGGAAGTTGTTCCTCTTCGGCTTAACTGCCACGCACGCTGGCCGGAGCTCTGGTACGGTCCGAACCGCGCGAAACGTCGCCCCAAATCGTGCCCGGGGGAACGTGCTCTTCTTTGTCCACTCTCCTCTTCGCCCACGTTCTTCTTCGGCGGACGCCGGCCGTCTAACCACTCCAGCGCCCCGTCGTGCCGCTCGGCGAAACTACAATGCCCCCGAATATTTTTTAGACCCGCGAAGCACTGAACCCGCGAAAGGTGAACCGCGAAGTAGCGAGGGTTCACTGTATTGCAACCAGATACCTATAAAATGTCATTTAATTTGCACTGTTTTGATCGCCACTGTTTTGCTCATTGAACAACAAATGAAAAGATGAATCATACACAGTGTTTGTAAAGATAATTGTCAATGTTTTATTAAATGAAATTCCAATGTAAAATTGTGTAATATTGTGTTATATAATGGGTCTACAACATACATTTCTCACAGACAAGTAGAGCTTTTTCTCATGAAATGTGTTGAAAAAAAACTAACATTTGAACATTGTTTTGCGTTACAACATCCGTGTTTACTGGTCATAAATTATTAACTTAAGTTTAATATACACTACACGAGCTGGGTAGCCACCACGCCTCAACCACCATAACAAGTTCGCTAACCCTTTAAGTCGAACGAGGTAGCTAACATATCGGGTTCAATTTGTACCAAAAATATGCTGTTGTGCCTTGTGTCTCTGTATATGTCGTCATGACGTGTCATTTGACAAAGCCTTGTGTCGATGTTAGTTGTCGATGTAACAGTCTTATGTTAGATGTCAATGTATGTCTATGTTAGATCTCAATGTGTCGATGTTAGATGTCAATCTATGTGTCTATATTAGATGTGTTTATGTTAGATGTCTATGTAAATGTTTGTTAGATGTCGATGTGTGTAAGATGTCTATGTAGAGGTTGGTTAGATGTCGATGTCTATGTAAATGTTTATGATGGATGTCGATGTGTCTGTTAGATGTCCGTGTTTGTTAGATGTGATTGTAATGGTTTATGTTATAGACGTCAATGTAAGTGTCAATGTTAGATGCCCATGCATGTTTGTTAGATGTCGATATATGTGTCATTGTTACATTTCAACGTAAATGTTGTTCGTGCAAGTTTCCAGTCCTCCAGCCACGTGACATCATGTGCGTCAAAGTGATAACTCGTACATTTCACGGAGGGAAAAAAAACAGACACCATTGGTAGTTTTGACCGGGAAAAAAAAAATCATTTATTTTTTTCGAACACCTCATGTCTCTTTCAGCGTAAGAATAAACATGACACGACCAAAATAAAATATACCAACACAGGCAAATATTTAAGGAGCACTCAAGAGATACACTTCAGCTCATTTAATCCCACCTATTTTTACTAACGCAAACCCTTCAATTCTAGCGCCCACAGAATAGTGTGCTATAATGCTATAAAAATATGGAGCCTTTACCTGACAGCGTTTGAATATAACTGAATTCCCATTGCTCACGAAAAACTGAGAAACTAAGAACAAACATTTCAAGCACAAGCTTGACTTGACTTCAACAGTTCTATTTTTTCTTTCGTGACAGCTCAGACATCAAAATAATGCTTTCCTTCTATAAAATAAAAACAGCATGACAAAAGGTGCTGAAATAAACTATATACGGAAGTGCGTGAGTGACAGTGTGTGCATGTGTTTTTGCAACGCATGTGTACACCCCGCCATACAAATTACACAATTCGTTGGGTATGTGGTATACACTTAAAAACAATTGCCTTGGAGCAAGTGAACACAACACGTCTCACACTGTATACATGCTGTAGAAGGGCTGGGCGATATGACCTCAAATCAATATCGCGAGAAATCGAGCAATTTTACCTCGATAACGATAAATGCACAATAAATTCCCACGTGGACTAAAATCAAAATAAATGCAGGAATTGCATATTGACTGTTTTTTTTATTGACCAACTGGTACACTTTACTTTCAATGAAAAATAAAAGTACAAAAATCATTTGTATGAACATTCCAAATAGCTTGCAGGGTTCGCGGTTAACTTTAAAAACTGCTTGCCCATAGGGCAAGTGCCACTAAAATTTGCCTTGCCCGAGTGGCCAAATTACTTGCCCGACTTGGGCAAGTGACAATTTTTTTTCTCTAAGAATAAAATGTTTATGGTTGTAAAATGTGCGCCACAAATGTAAATAAACATATAATCTGATAAGCATAAATTAATCTTGTTTTCATCATCAACCATGAAACCCTACTCACAAGAGCAAATGTATCATCCTGTGCAGTTATTGAAAATGTTAATTGTAGTTTTAATAATTAACAAATCTGCATGTTAAATTGGGAAAATGATATTACAGCAATCCAGATGATCAATTTTAAGTCCAGGAGAGCGTATTAATTGAGGAATCACATGAGTAAATTATGAGTGTGGCAAATTTGTGTATTCCTTTAAGACCAGTGCCTGTGGTGCTGCCTCCATAAGTTTCATAGCATAAACAGAACACAGTCACTGACACTATGTCAGGTCACATCATGGAGCTAATGAATTAACAGCCAATAATCAAATATTACTCCCTTCCTTACTCACAACTGAATTGTCAACTTAAAAATATTCGAGCTATTTTAGTCATGTCAGAGGAATCCGAAATGTTCGGATTTGAACGAACTCGTCGCCACTCGTAAACATGCGCAGAAGGTAAGAAAACTTCCGGCTGTCAATTTTCGGCCAAAATATCGTAGGTTTTTGTTGTGTTTTTCAAACTTCAAATGAGGATGCTACGACAGCGAGTTCCAATACTGCGGGATTTATTGACGTCCACTTTAACTCGACATTCACTGAACTAACTGATCCCCGTAGCGCCCGCCCATTACCCCCGATAAGGCCAATGGACCATACCAAAACATAAGGGGTTGTCTGGGTTAAACCATCACCATACAGTGCACACAAACAGATCACACCACCGTTTTCGTCAAAATTAAAGATATTTGGCTGCTTTAAAAAATGCTTGCCCGGTCGGGCAAGTTGCCCATAATTTTACCTTGCCCGTGGCCAAATTTCACTTGCCCCGGGCAATCGGGAAGCGGTTAACCGCGAACCCTGAGCTTGCTTTGCATGACTTGAACAATGTCACAAAGAAAAAGGGTACCTCTTCCGAAATCTTTTTCTGCAAATAGATTGCGCCAAGATGCTCTCATGATGTAAATAATGGCAAATAAAAAAACGCGAAATAAAATGAAAGAAAATGTCAATGCAAGCCAAATAAACAAGTGGGTATTATCGGGGAAAATGTGCCGTCTCGAGTACTCTGCTGCGCAGTCGCCACTTGTCATCTATGGAATGCACAGTTAGGCTCAATCAGGGATCCATGTTGCGACCCGACCACAAGTCGGATGTAGATGCAAAATGCTTGACATGTCTAAGCTCCCGGCCCGATGTAGTCCGTATCGGGAAATACGGCTTTCATGAAGCGTTTAAATCCTGTGCGCGCCACGTAACTAGACGAGCTTTATCTTTAGCTAGTGCTAGGCTATCGCGTCCACCTCTGAGACGTTCTCTCGTATGGTGTCGCCTCCGTTCATGGGCTGTTGTCACTTGTCGAACCTTGCTTCTCACTTTGAACTTTCAGCACAGCATGGTTGTGTTGTGGGTGGTGAGAAAGCTTCTGGATTTGAATCGCCAGCAACGAGAGCGACAGACGGGTGGAGTCACATGACTAGAGGCGCTGTAGCGGTCTTAAAGGGGCATGAACATTGCCGCAGACAAAAGGCTTTTCTTTTTTTATTCATCGAATTTACCGACATGGGCAAAATGATTTCGGTCATTGTAATAAATTTCGGTAACGGTAAATTTTCGGTTTATCGCCCAGCCCTATGCTGTAGCATGGCTTTCTTTGCCGTGGGTGTCAAATATTTTACTTTGTTTTCAGAGTGCTTACAGACCTCTTGGTTTTGCCTCAAAATAATTGTCTGCAAAGCAGTCTGTGCCATCCGCATCATTGATGTGCAGGAGTAGCTTGTTGGTAATAAATAGCTGCAAGAAGTCCGCTGTTTGCCGCAGCATCCAGTGGTCCAGCGCTCGCAGTGAAAGTCTTGTCTGGCAGCCCGAACCATCCCCAAACATTTCGAGATGCACGCCCACTAAATTCCAGAAATATAAACATGGACAAACTTGACATTCTTCCAGATTCTGTCTCTTTGCATTGTTTTGAAGTTACTCCTGCAACTTTTCCACTTCTTCGATCCTCCCCATTGTCTGAAAAAGAAGTGTATATTTTGATTTGAAATAATGACCTCAACATACCAATACATTTGTTTATCATCTGAACTGGATTATTTTGAAACAACATTTGGATGGACATCTGGGATTTGTTGTTGTGTATATTCAGAGTAATCCTTTTCTTGTATATAGCTAAAGCAATAGTCGCTGGCCTTGAAAATGGGTACAAGACTTGACCAAATTAAGATGCCATAAGGTCTAATTTGCCCCTTCTCTACCACAACCGATTTAGAGGCCATTAGTAACAGATTTGAGAAGACCACTTTTAAAGATATGAAGCCAGAGCTCGGCACCGGACCCATTTTTATTATTTATTATAATTTTAATGTATTATTGAGCAAATGACACAATATGTCAGTAGTGATTACCACAGAAGTCATGTCAAAATAGTGCAAATTCTGAGGTCGACTTCAAATCAGACAGGCGGAGACGAGCGCCAGAGAAGAGATGAGAATCAGAAGAGATGTTGAAGAAGCTAATAACAAAAAAAAACAAAAAAACACATCAAATCTCCATGTAGTAGCAACGGGGATGGCTCATGGGGTCAGGAGAAGTGAGCGGGAGATGGGGAGTATGAGGTGCCGTTGGGGACAAAAGTCAGGAATCGCTTCACACTTCTGAAATGCACTCTTACACACCAGTGAAATTGTTGTTGCTCATGCATACTTATGAAACGCTATCATACATACGAGTGAAACGCTCTCATACACACTAGTGAAATAGTTGTTGCTCATACACTCGTCAAATGCGCTCATACACATAGGTGAAACATTCTCATACACACCAGTGAAAGGCGCTCAGGCACAATTGTGAAATTATTGTTATTCATAAATACAACTGAAACATGCTCATGCCCATACACGAGTGAAATGCTTTCATACAAACACCCACACTGTTGAAAATGCTGTCATGAACACAAGATCGCTTACAAATACTAAAATGTAAAAATTAATCATTTATTTAGCAGGGATGCATGGTGGGCGACTTGTTAGCACGATGGTCTCACAATGCAGAGGTCGCGGGATTGATTCCGGCTTTCCTGTTTGGAGTTTGCATGTTTCCCACACGCCTGCGTGGGTTCTCCGGTTTCCTCCCACATTCCAAACACATGCATGGCAGGTTGTTTGGACACCCTAAATTGGTGTGAGTGTGAGCGCGGATGGTTGTTTGTCTTTGTGTGACCTGCGATTGGCTGGCAACCAGTTTAGGGTGTACCCCACCTACTGCCCCAAGATAGCTGGGATAGGCTCCAGCACCCCCCGCAACCCTTGTGAGGAGAAGCCGTACAGATAATGGATGGTGGGATGGCATTCATAATGGACGGCCGCCACGGTGGGCGACTTGTGAGCACGATGGTCTCACAATGCAGAGGTTGTGGGATCGATTCCGGCTCCGGCCTTCCTGTGTAGAGTTTGCATGTTCTCCCAAGCCTGCGTAGTTTTCTCTGAGTTCGCCAGTTTCCTCGCACATTGCAAAAACATGCATCCATTTACTCTGATGCCAATGTTTTCTGTACCTTATGGCAGATTTTTCTCTTTGCCGAAGACTATTAGCACTTGTAGAGCGAGGACCTGTGCCACAGTCGTCAACTGCACCCTAAAATCAGATCATTTTGTATTTTAGACATTACACACTACACAGTTAAAGATGGTCCAAAAAAGAAAAATGGATTAATGTATTTCAACTTACATAATACTCTTTAAAGAGCTGACCAGCTCATTCCCAGAGGTACGTATTGGGGCGTATTGGTCGTCTTTACAGAAGACTCCAGGAGGTAACTCAGGTTTGACCTTCAGCCACAACAGAGTGTTGGGTGTGAGTGCTTCCAAGTCGTTGAGGTCGGAAGATGTCCTTGTGATAGGCCTGCTGTTTATAACTGCTTCAGCCTCACCAAGCAAGGTATATTGACTTTCTTCACCCGAAATTTGTTCTTTTACAGTGACATTCAGGATTTTTCTCACAGACCAAATAAGTCGCTCACAGCTTCCTCCGTGGTGGGAACCTGCTGGGGGATTGCTATGCCACTGAATACCTTTTTGCAGCAAGTGTTTCTCGATTTACTTAGTGTTCCATTCTTTGATTGATTTCTTCATTTCACTGTCAGCTGATCTAAAGTTGGTTCCGTTATCAGAATACATCTCTCTCACTTGTCCTCTTCTGACAAGAAATCTTCGGATTGCGTTGAGACAAGCATCTGTGTCACGTGAAGATGCAATTTCCAGATGTACGGCTCGTACAGCGAGACATGTAAAAATCACGCCGTATCTCTTTACTTGTCCTCTAACCCTACTTACTTAGAATGGACCAAAATAATCAACGCCAATTCTCTTGAAAGGCGGATCGTCAGGTAGCACTCTTCTGATGACTCTAGCAGCTCGAGGTATCCAAAACTGTTGATGCAGATTAGCCATCATGTGGTTCCTTCCAGCGTGAGCTGTAATCTCATGAATGTATCTCAGGACCAGCTTTGTGTTATGTGAATCCTTGGCAAGATGGCTTGCTGTTTTGCTGTTTCAGGCATGGCTGCGTGGCTCAACTGTCCACCAACCCTCATGACACCATCTTGAAGTACTATATTGAACTTGTAAAGTGGGCTACTTTTCTTCACCCTTTTTTGTTTTTCAAATATGGCTAAATCTTTTTTGAAACTTCGCCTTTGACAGTATTTCACAAGTTCTCTTTCTGCTTTATCCAAGTCGTTGCAGGTCAAATACTTTCCTTTGACAGTTCTCTTGAATAAATTCATCTTGCCTTCTTCACCTAATGTGATTAACTCCTTTCTATTTTCCTTTACTCTGTCAGTAAGTCTTTCAGCTTTAGAAACCAGGCTACGGCCTGCTTCAATGCTGTCCAAGACGAATAATGGTTCATCCACTGGCCCAGAGAATCTTTGGGCTACAGTGACTGAATTACATGCACTTGAGTCACTCATTTGACCTCCAGGTCATTAATTGGTAATTTGAAGTGTTTTTTGTGTTTAACTAAATTCCTGGACACTGCCTGATTTTTTTCAGAGCTGTACAACCACTAGAAAGGGTGGTTCCCACAATGTGAGTTTTGCTCAGGTGGCCCAACAATGTCACAAAAACAAGTAGGGGTGTGTGTGTGTGTTTGTATAAGCTACATGTTGGGGACCAACATCGGACAGCACACCCACTGTAGGGGACCAAAATTTTTGTGGGGACCAAAAATCTGGGCCCCACAAAAAAGAGCATTGAATTCAGTGATAAGAAGCTCAGGGGGAGGTCCTGTCAAAGTTTCAGGGCTTCCCAGGAAGGTCACAAAAACAAGACGAGTGTGCTAGAAATGTGTGTGCGGAAAAATTACTCAGGATCGCTGTCTAGTGGTCGGTCCCGGTACTGCACTTACGCACACTTCACACACTCGGCTGGTCTGCGCATGTGCAGGACAGTCTGCTTTATGTCAGGCAGCCACCCTCCCCTCCCCCACAGCCCAACCCGAAAAATTGAGATGTTAGTTAAGTATTTATTCCTATTATTGAGTGAGATTACATATTTTTACTTGGCAGCTGGCACAACAGCTAAGCTTGGAGCACAGTTATTGCAAAATAAAATAAATAAACAGTAACAACAATAACGATTGTTAATATTGTTATACTTTATAGCGTAACCTATTTATACTAATTTTCTGTATGCAATTTCAAGTGCAACTAATATAGTTGTGCATATAGATAGCCACCAAACTCCATACATTAGATAAAAATAAGAGCCACGATGTTAACCAATTAACAGTTCAAGAAAAAAGCAGACATCCAAGAACTTGCTTTGTTACTTTTGCGTGGCCAGAACTACAAACCCCAAAGCAGAGCAAACCCAAAACATCAGAGAAAGTACAATACTTTTGTCAAGGAGTGGTGCTGCTGCTTTGCGATCGCTGCCACCATAGTGAACGCGCTACCACATTCGTGCACACGCACACATGCCACACACCTGTTTTCCACGTCCTGTCAGTCCACTCCGTCGGTCCACATTTATTTCGTTGGTCAGCCATCACGGTTGGGTGCGCACTAGATCGCTGTTAAACCATCTTCTACGCCACAGTCCTCGTGTTCAACAAACATTTCTCCCGAACTCGCCTACCATGCACAACTCTCCACTTTCAAACCGAGCGCCGCTGTTACTTCCGGGTTTTTAGCGCCAAGCACTTGACGCTAGCGTGTGACGTCATGGCGAAATACTAGGTTTTAAAATAAAAATTTTCTTTTTTTTGTACAGTCTAAGTGCATGGGGTTATGATAGATCGAATGAGTATACCTTTATGTACTCACTAACATTTATGTTGATCATAAAATGTTGTTTTGATGAAGAAAACTGTTATTTTTTAGAATCAATTGGCTTAGGGCACTTGGGCAAACTACGGCCCGGGGGCCACTTGTGGCCCGTTAAACGTTTCAATCCAGCCCCCCAAACTTGAAAAAAATTAAATGAATAAGCCTTGTTAATGGTTTATTTTCTAAATACTGTGGTTTTTCAAAGACATATATATTGTTGTAATGCTTTTGTTCACTTTCGTTTAAAATTAAATGTATTTTAGGACTCATTGTGCCCCCCCCCCCCTCCCAATCAAAAAGTTTGCCCATCCCTGGCATAGTGGATGGGCCGAGGAGTTTAAAAGGCACACATCATGCATTTTTCAGTCAGTTTTAGCCAGGGCTTGGTATGGGGAAGACCAGCTGGTTTACATGTAATCATTACATTTTCCCAAGTTTTATTTAAGTTAATTGGACAAAACAAAAAAACGCAATATTCTTCTGCCAGAGAGTATGTAATATTCTTCTGCCATTTTATTGTAGAGGGCCATTTTGAGCCCCTAACAATATTATTCAACCAAGAGATCATGAGTCGTCGCCCACTTACTTTCTGAAGTCAGCTGGGATGTCACGGCTGTGACCCTCGTGAGGATAAAGTGGTTCAGATGGAAAAGTAGGACTAAGGGCTTTTTCTCAGGTTTCCATGCGCAAATCCATGTATATTAGGTTAATTGGAGACTCTAAATTCTCTACTCATCAAATGACATTCGTGACCCTGATGGATAGATAAAATAGATTATTAATCTGCCATGGGAAGTCCAAGGTGTCTGGTAGAAAGAAATGCATTCATACACTCATTACACAGTCAACCAAGCAAAGACACAAAGCCTAGGGCAGGGGCGGGCAAACTTTTTGATTGGAGGACCACAATGGGTTCTAAAATATGACAGAGGGGCCGGACCAGGAGCAGATGGATGGAGTGTTTTGGAAACCTCACCTCATCTGAGAAAAAAAATACATTTAATTTTATATGAAAGTGAATAAAAGCATTCCAACAATAATATTTGTCTTTGAAAACCACAGTGTTTAGAAAATAAAACATTAACAAGGTTTATTCATTAAATTTTTTTCAAGTTCGGCGGCCCGGATTAAAACTTTTAACGGGCCGCATGTGGCCCCCGGGCCGTAGTTTGCCCTCGCCTGGCCTAGGGCATAAACACATACATGTAATATCCAATCCGCTTATTCTCACAAGGATAGCGTGCTGGAGCCTACCCAGCTGTCAACGGGCAGTAGGCGGGGCACACCCTGAAGTGGTTGCCAGCCAATCGCAGGGCACGCAAAGACGAACAACCATCTGCGCTCAAACTCACTCACAAATGCAACCTCCACACAGGAAAGCTGGGTCCCGGGATCGAACCCTGCACCTTGGGACTGCGAGCCGGATGTCCTAACCAGTCTTAACTCATTAAATACCAGCCATTTTCACTGGAGCAACCCACTCAATCCCAGAGTTTTCCTGGGTTTTGACTAATATTGCAAGGCCCACAGAATATTGTATTCTAATGCTATATAGACATGGAGCACACCCGAAGAAAGATGAGACTCTCTTCTTTCAACAGAAAAAAAATGTTTGTTCCTATCTTTTTCCATTCTTGAACAATCGGCATTTGAAAATAGCTAAATTTCATGAAAACTCCAATCCCTGGGGAAAAAACTGAGAAAATGAGCTTTTTGTAAACTGATGCATTTTGACCATAATTTGAACTTTGACACTATTATTTATGGCTTTTATGACACCTCTAACATCTAAATAATGCATGCCTTCTATAAAATAACAAAAAAAAGCACAAAAAATATGTTTTTGATCAAATAAATTTATTTGCACATAACACTAAACGACTGAACTGTTGAACTATGTACAAAAATGAAATACATCAGTGTCATACATACTTTTTTTTTGTGTGATATAAAATAAAACAGTTGCCTTGATGCAAGGGCACACAACATAGTTCACACCACATTCTTGTTTCACTCCGTTTGCCTTTGCGCAAACAGACCCGACACTTTCGTTGTGGTCTGGCTTTGCTGGTCCGTGGAAAATAGGCGAGCTTGTGTTTGTCCACTGGGGTTTGTGTGAAAATAATTGTCTGGGAAGTGATTGCTGGCATCCGCGATGTGCTGCAGAAGCTCATCCGTGAGAAACAGCTGCAGGAAATCAGCTGGCTCCTCAGACTCCAAATGGGCAGCGGCATTCAGTGGTCCAGGGGTTGCTGTAAAGTCGATTTTCCTCGGTTGCCATCCAGTGTGACGCCATCCGGAACCACTGCTTCCTGATGCACAACCTGTAAATTACAGAAATATAAACAATTGGAAATATATATTTATTGCTGCATTTTATTGCTGGCGTGTGAAGTTTCATATTATAATTTACCTTTCTTTACACCAACAAGACGAGGAGGAACTTTCTTGCCGCGGGATGCACAATCTGTGAATTTTAGAAAGTATGCATGATTACCACACCATTCAGTATTGTTGTTTCCTCGTCGGGGAGGAGATACGCTCGCGTCTAACTGCACATTTATGCGACATTTTCTGCCCGCAAGATGCATGATATGTACAATAAAAGCATGAGGGGTAAAACCACATGTTCAATGGTAACTTGCGAGCGCTTACCTCCTCGTTCGGGGGGATCTGGTGAGGACTCTCAGCTGCTTTGGCTATTGTCCGAAGGCAGGCGATGCAGGCCGCAAGGCACGCGCACCCTCTTTAGACGCCTGTTTGTTGTGACGATGACGAAGCGTCATCCTCTCAACCAAAGCGTCTCCATCGCCTTGATGCTTTTAGGAAGCTTTTTTTTACAAAAACGCATTCCTCGATCGTCATTTGCTTGGAGGATTTCATTGCTAACGCTACTAATGCGACTGCTGCTAGTGCTGCCGATGCTGCTGCTACCCACGCTGCTCTCCACACTTATAAGTCTACCCCAGGATCCCGCCCCCCATTTGTACCTCTGGCGCAGATTCAAGGCGGATCTTTTGCACCTCTGCCCCCTGCTGGGTGATTTTTACATGATTCACAATGCGGACAAGGCTGATTCTCAGTCAGAGGTTGCATCAGACCCTTATGTACACTATGACGTAAAAAAGACAGGAAACGTACTTATACGTCTTTGGTAGAGGGCGCCATTGCATTAAAAGACGTCTTTGTACGTCTAAGGGAGTAAATGAGTTGAACAAAGTACAGGGTCCTTCACCTGACTACAGATGATCTTCTGGGGACTTTATTTGGTTTTAATCACTTTTGGGGTCTGTATCTATGCACACTCCCTGGTTTTGCTACCTTCCCGGGTACCACATACACACTGCTTAGTTTCTCTGCCTTCGTGGGTACCACATACATATTGCTTGGTTTCTCTGCCTTCCTGGGTACGACATACACACTGCCTGGTTTTGCTACCTTCCTGGGTACCAGTCACACAAACGTCAGACGACTCAGCACATACCGACTGTCTCAGCACTACACACTTTCACTCCAAAGCAGTGCTGTGAACCAACTTACTGACAAGAGGTAGTATTTAGAATTTTAAAAAGTGCTTGAAAGGTTTTGTTCATGTAAAACCAACAGATTATGACATTATTATTATTATTTAAATCAGTATTAAACAGCATCAGCATAGGTTAAAGATATTATACAGACTATATACGATAAAAAAATACTAAACCACCCTTGCTTTTCCGTCATTTCTTGTATAAGTTAACACACAGATGTATAACATTTGTTTATACAAATATAACGATTAAAAAGTAGCTGATTAGAGTTTTAATTTTGTATTCATTAATCTGTAATAAAAATGGACATATTTTGGTTAATAAAATTAACAAGAAATAAAAGTAAAGGGTGTTCTAATACTTTTTTCAAGATTGTCCTAACATACATTTAATGTTTACAGTATATGTCTTCGGAAGAAGCGCAGCATTAGATTTTTTTTTTTGTTCTCTCTCTTTGACTTCTGAATTTGAATTTCTGTCACAGATGTGCTTGAATTCTATTTTGGATGATTTGTGTTAAACTGCACAAATATTTGAAGAGCCATAGAATTCAAGAATCACACCAGTGCTGCTACTCCTCCGAACGGGTGAACGCCCTTGATTAACAACCTGCGTTGAGGTGGCTTTTGAGATTCGTGGTGTGGGAGAAAAATCTCTGAAGGCATTCTTAGACTTCAAGAGAGGGTCCACAATTTTCAAAGATTCACTTCCGTCTGAATCAGAGGCCTCACTTGTATCCGGAATATATTCATCTCCACTGTCATCTGAGTTGGAGTAATAATGCTTATCCATTCCAAAGTCAGCCTGTTTTTTTAATCTAAAAAACAACAACAACGAAATATAAAGGATAGAAGGCAGGAGACCAATAAAATATATGCAATTTGCTTGTAAGATTCCCTGAAATCTATATGGGTTGTTTACCTGTATACTTTTGGTCCTCCTGAGCCTTGGGATAGTAATATGGTCTGGGTCTGAGGCGCAAAGTTCAGGGGCAGGATTTGACAATGATTCGTCAGAATCTGTGTCGTTATTCCAAGGAAGATTCAGCCCATATTTTTTGTCCAAGGGAGGAGACTGGGTTGCATCAGAGTCCAAGAGAAAATTGAGAACCCATTAAATACTTAATCCCCAGAGGAATCTGCACAGAAAAAGGTCTTAATTCTATTTGAAAAAAAAAAAAAAACTAAAATATTGATGAATGATATGACAAAATAATGTAATAACAAAATTAATTGACCGTAACAAAAAGCTCCCGGGAGGAAAACTACATTAAATGTTTTTTTAACAGGGCAGTGAAAATATTGGAAAATAAAAACGATAATAAATAAAATAATATAAAAAAAGAATTCAATGTGTATCGATGGACCCATATGAAATACTTATATCGCTATGTACTTATCAGCCATATCGCCCAGCCCAATATGTAACTGCAACTTCAAAACCTCGGGCCATAACAGGATTGTAACATGGGATGCATATCTTCATTCCTAAATTTGTAGATCCCGAGGAGGCTGCTCAATGGTCCTGGTAATCTAAACCTCAACCAATTCGGTCACAGCCAATGTTCTCCATCCTTGTTAAGAAGTTTTGAAATGATTTAATAGATATACTATTGCAAACTATACCAGAATTTTAGACATTTTAAACTTTTGATCACAATTTTACCTATTTTCTAAAAATCTGAAGAATCCACATGCCAAATCACCTGCTGTAGACACATAGGTTCTGTTCTGACAGATAATTCAGTTACAGGTTGTGTACTTAAAGCCAATAAGAGGGCAATGCAGCAGTCGACAACCTGACGAAAGCTTAAGTCTCCCAATGAGAGAACTGTAGTGGCTGGTAGGTTCTTAGATTGTAACATAGTAAAGACATATACTAGGCATAACTGTATATCATATGATGATGAGGGAAAATATTATTAGCTACGATTTATGTCCAGATATATTAGAAAACTTGTCCAACCAGCACAGGTCTATCTAACTGTAATTTTAACATCTCAAGACACGACAGGATGACCACATGATACGCATACCTCCTTTTCAGAGTCTGTCAAAACTTGAGAAGGCTGCTTCGATGTTCTGGTGGCATCAACCTCAGCCGATTCAGTCATTGTCGGTTGTCCTCCATCCTAATGAACAAGTTGAATATTAATTTAATGAATTAAAAAAAGAAAATGGATCAGAATTTTACACATTTTAGGCTTTGGCCACCCAAAACAAAAACTAACAAGTTCACGAATGAAACAAAACCAATTACTTTAGCGCATGACAATTAATCTTCAGTAGAGATATGTTGTGACTGATATTTCAGTCACAGGTTGTCTTTTGAACGCCACCAGGGGCGCAATGGAGCACAGGACAGCCAAAAGTCTTCTTGTCGGACACCTGTAGTGGCTGGTAGGTTCTAAGATTATAACATAGTAAAGGCACATACAACTCCTAACTGTATTTCATATGATAATGAAGGAAAAGATGATTAGCTATGATTTATGTCAACAATAAAAATGGCTCTACGGGGTCCCCACAAACACAAACCTGACAGTTGGGTGTCAGATGGCCAACATACCTGACACGCAATTCAACTCAACTGGACCCCACAACACAAGAAAAAGCTGAGTGAGCCTCAAACCAGACATACACATTCACTGACAAATATCCTGTGACACCAGATATATTAGAAGTCTTGTCTAATCAGCACACGTCTATCTAACTGCAATTTTAACATCTCGAGACACGACAGGATGAGTACACGATACGCATACCTCCATTTCTGAGTCTGTAAAGCCTGGAGGAGGCTGCTTCGATGTTTTAGTAGCATCATAAATTTATTGAATTAATTATATTTGAGGTTGGATTAGATTTTTACACATTTTAAGCCTTAGCCACCCAAAACAAAACATAAGCTCATGAATGAAATAAAACTAATTAATTTCGCCCATGCCAATTAATCTTCTGTAGACGCGTGTTGTGACCAGTGTTGTTTTTGGCAGGCATTTTAGATTTTGTCCAAGTCATTTGGACAAAGTGCTGATTTGTTTACATCACATTTAGTCATCCCAATTCGTTATAGTTTTAGTCCAGTTTTAGTCAACGAAAACTAAAAAAAGGGTTTTAGTCCAGTTTTAATCGACGGAAACGCAAAAAAAGTTTTACCCTAGTTTTCGTCAATTTATTCACAAAGGTTTTAGTCCAAGCGGCACGGTGGCCCAACTGGTTAGCAGGATGGCCTCACAATATTGAGGTCGTAGGTACGATTCTGGCTCCGGCCTTCCTGCATGGGTTTCCTCTGGGTAATTCGGTTTCCTCCCATATTCTTAAAACATGCATGGCAAGTTGCTTGGACACTCTAATTGCCCCTAGGCATGAGTGTGAGCGTGGATGGTTGTTCGTCTATGTATGCCCTGCGATTGGCTGGACACCAATTCAAGGGTGTACCTCGCCTACTGCCGAAGACAGCTGGGATCGGCTCCAACACCCCCCGCGACCCTAGTGAGGAGAAGCGGTACAGATAACGGATGGATGGATGGATGGGTTTAAGTCCATTTGAGTTAAAACAAGGCATTCAAGGTTTCCACCCAATAACAAAGACTTTTGGATGGACTACAAAGGATTCTTCATTACAAACAGAAAAAAGTGGCAACAGTGGAATCAATGCTCACTGCTCCAAAATAAGCAGAGAAGCAAAACATTTTGTTGGGCAACTGTTGTGGCTTTATTTCACTAAAAGCAACATAAAATAATTTATGAACCACATGCTAACAATTTTGTCTCGTCAACGAAAAAAATTCATGTACATCACGTCATGTTTTCGTCATAAAAGAACCTCGTTTAGCTTGTCATCGTCATTAAAAAAGGGGCGTTAACGAAGTATTTTCGTCATAGTCATCAGTGACGAAAACAACACTGGTTGTGACTGATATTTCAGTCCCAGGTTGTCTCCTGAACACCACCAATTGGGCAAGGGGGCGCAGGAAAGCCTGGGGTCTTCTATTTTTACAGTATAGAAAGGCTAAATATCAAATTGAAACAGTGTTTTATATCATGAATATACAGGGTTGGTGCTGGTTCTGGTAGGGAAACCACAACATAAAGATGTCCTTAATTAGTCCCACAATGGGGATATTTGCAATATGGCATATGATGGCCTAACAGGGCCACCGCCCAGAAAAGAGTAACGCAGAACTTTGTAATACTGTCACTCCCTGACCAGTTCGTTGTTCCTGAAGAGCCAAACTTTGACTCAGACCCACAAATTTGAATTACAGATAGTGGACAATGGAGAACTCCCCCAGTCAGTCAGCATGTTCAACTTCCATAGAAACCTCAACATACATTTATTAGATTGCCAAACTAATTGGAAACTACATCACCAGAACACCACAAGTGGGCTCTGTTATTGTACTTAAAGATGCATCTTACAAACCTGTGTTCTCCAAGGCCAGCTGGTCCATAGTCTTAAGTTATTTCTTCGCCAACATCAATGTCTCGGAGCGCAAACAGACAGAGGTGTGGTCTGTCCTCTGTTGTCTTCTTCTTCATTTTACAGTTGGGGTGCATGTGGTCATCATTAACCAGTCTTCCCAGACTGCCATCTTCTTGAGCGGCATCAACACTTAAAATAGATTTAAAAAAAAAAAAAAAAATTATTCAATCAATGTCAGAAATTAATCTTTGAGACAATCTTGTGTACACAAAACATAAAAATAGGAAATCCACAATTTTTAAATCTTCTAAATCAAATCATACAAGAAATTTCTATTGGAATCAGACCCTATTAACAGCTTGTCTTTGAGACTTCATGGTCTATATTTTCATTTGTACAGATTCAACGCATGAATAAAAGTAATTACCGTATTTTCGCAGTCATAAGCAAACAAAGCGCCCTGTCAGTCGATGCGTCCATTAAATGGACAAAGTACCACTCACGTCCATCAGCCCTTGTCATCAACGAGCTGTTGGAAGTGCATGTTAGCACACCCTGCTGGGCAAAGAGTGAGTTGTCCATGCTTACAATCGACCGTGACAAATACACCATCTGACTATAATGTTTGGGTGATGGTGTTGGAAAAAGCTGGACAAAGGGCAGCTGTCCACAATGTTTTAGTCTGTCTTATCATTTATGTTATTGCAAGCAAGAAACGTCCCAGGTTTAGACAACAGACAAAAAGTCCAAAGCATAACAGCACATCTCTTTAAACAGCCATGCAAATCTCTCTAAACAGCTATGGGATTGTGGGTCTCTGCTCCCAGAATGCATTGCTTGAATTAGCTAAGGCTGAGTGGCTTTTGTATTATTTTCATTTTTTTTGGGTATATTGATGGCATGAGAGATACATGTTTGTGTTAATCTTATTTCTATGTTTCATTGTTTGCTTGTATGATGAGTTTTTTATTTTTTTTTGAAACCGTGACTCTAAGGAGTGTGGTGAGCAGCCAAGTCCCTCCCCTGACGTTGCTTTGTAGGCTATTGCCAATGCACCTAATATTGGCCTGAGCCATTGTCAGCTATTGTCAATAGAGACTTGGCGTCTGCTGCAACAATGGGGTGATTGCTCATGTTATTGGGGCATAGTAGGCTGCTATCGTCTGTGTCAGTGTGGGCAGCTCTGCCAAGTTCATGCTATGCTAACAGCAGCTGTGCTATCGTCTTGTCAGGTGGTGCGTCCAGTATATGTTACAAAGACAGAAATAGCGGCCTCAACAGGTGTTGCGCCCTTTGACACGGCGCGTCTTTTGGGTGCGAAAATACGGTATACATTTTTGCTTAGAGAATGATTTTTCCCCAAACACTTATGGGATGAGTATGTGTTTATTTTTTTAAATAAAAACAAAAATAAGATAACATCTCAATCTTTGCCTCACCTCCAAGTTTTTTCTTGCCGGCGGAAGTCAAACAAAAAGACAGTGCCTCTTCCATCCATCTTCCTGCGTTGAGATTTATCAGAATCTATCAATTTTCCTCTGTACTCCATAATAAAGAATAAAGTCGTCTTTCCTGAAAGGGGCCTTGGTAAATACTCCTCGACCTAGTTAACAGGGAAATCAAGATAGCTTCGTCATATTTTTAAGCACACAAATAAGGAGTCATCATATTCATTTGGGCCACTATACTAATGTAGGGTGGTTTGAAACATTGCTTCTTGTGAGGGATAGAGCAGAGCCCTTCTTTATGATTTTAAAGGAACAGACCAGCCAAAATTCATTTTCCAGCATTGCATTAGCCAGTATGTATTAGGACTGAAAGTACAAATGTCAATGGCACCTGGTTACGTAAAAAAAAAACTTTAAGATTATTTAGTTTCATAACAATGACATACACTGTATACACAGTCATATTGGATCGCGTCACGTGATCTCTGTGACGTATAACGTGCTTTACACTAGACTATCAATATCGGACTTGTTCACTGGTCTATTGTGGTATAAAAATGCCGGAGGGCGTCATCAAGTACAGCCTTAATTTAGATAGAACTCCTACCATCAGGTTTCACGCTCACTGAAATAACTTGAAACTGACAAAAGAAAAGGTCAAGACACTCTTAATGTAAAATAACCACTTAAAAAACGATGTCAGCTTGGTTATCAGAAAACAATAATATATCTTAGCAAAAGCGTTAACATCATACCTTTAAATGAGTTTATATACTTCGCTTCTAACTCTGCAGTCTTGTCCAGACCCTTGACTGCATGTTCAATAGTATCCTGCTTTGGGGACTTCCTGCATCTCAGGGAAGGCATTGTTTATTCTATAAAGAAAAAAGACAGTTTTGTGTTGAGAATTATTAATACTATAGGCTAAATGGAGTTTTAACAATATCAGTGTAAGAAAAATAAATTATAAATTAAAAAAATATCAATCCCTCCATCCCAATTAATGATTTCAACCATAATAGTTTATATTGAAGTTTAAACAACAGACAGACAGATTTATGCAGTGTGACTACAAAAATCTTACCAAAATTGCATTCACAGTAACCTTTGCTTTAAGAATCATGTAATTAACCAGTGAACATCGTGTCTTACACAAAAATTAATGACAGAAATTATCATGGTACTTGCATTCTGTTGTTCTATAACAAAAGTGCAAGCTGTTAGCTCCGCAAAGCTAACGCAACAAGCTAGCGTCCCTCGTGCTCACATTCAATGCAAACCTGACCACCGGATGAAAATACGCGTCGGTTTAGTTCTTTAAATGAGTAAAAGCACCATGACGTTTTATAATTATTCAATGCTTAACTGGAGCTCGTCAATTATGTCGATGTAGGAGCACATGTTTGCTAGGCCAGTGTTGTAGGCCCACATCCATGGTGCTACTTTGTATAGTGTTTTCCACACAACTATCTCTAACCATGAACAAATGCACTCGAGGCATGTTTTGAATAAAAACAAACGAAAAACACTTACCTCTCCGTTTCAACAGCAGTTCGAACTTCGAAGTGGTGATATTCTCCAGCGTTAAGCACCTGCTCGAACTGCGAATAGGTCAAATTCAACAGCGTCTTTTTTCTGTCTTAATAAGGACGCGATGAGAGGAGGAGCGCTTGCCTTTTCGTCAGCACGCCCCGCGCGGGTGGTGCTGCTTTATCACTCTCTATCTGTGCCCGCCCGCCGGCATGTCGATAGGAAAATAATATTCCTTCAAACATTACTTTCATCTTCTTAACGTTTTGTAGTGAATTTAACAGGTTCACCACTTTTTTCAAATACACCAATGGAAAACAGGTCTTAATTGAGGAAACATACAAAGAGCGTCTCACAAACACCTTATGATGAGCAATGTAATTTGATCACGTTTTTTGTCACTGCCTGGATGTCGGTTCACTGGCCTGGTGGCAGTGGCTTGTAGACACTGTCACTGAGTGGGAACGGATCTCAAGGTGGGTCAAACTAACCCAAGCAGTGGATCGGTCCGTTTTTTAAATTTATTAATTTTTTTATTTTATGTATTTATTTATTATTTAATACAAGGGCTTCGGCTCACTACCAGTGGGCGGGACCAAAGAATTTGGGTTTCCTTTGAGCTAGGAGGCAGTCAAAGGCAGTCCAATCCCCGGCAACATAAAGCGCCTAGCTCTGGGGACATGGAATGTCATTTCTCTGGTAGGGAATGAACCCGAGCTGGTGTGTGACTAGACCAGTGGTTCTCAATTATTTCCTGTCATGCCCCCCCTACCAAGAAGAAAACAATTCGCACCCCCCCCACCACAATTTTTTTTTACATTTCGTACTAATGTACATGTTCTTTGCATATTAATGTTAGATTGTCAATAAAATATCTTACCTTAACAAAGCTAAATTGATAAAAAAAATATCATTTTGAGAACGACTATTGTGAGGATCTCGAAACTCAGTACTCTGTGGTGCTAATATTGATGAGATGATAAATATGTTGAAGCCACAGAACAAAAAGATTAGATATTGTTTGGAAATTAATGACGTACATAACAAAGGAATATCAGCCTTGATTGGAGTACATTACTGCATTTAAATTTTTAATAAAAATGAAACAATTATTGATGTTATGACCACTATGAAGAATTTAAAAAAACAATATATAGGGATAATTATAGTTTTCATTTTGTTATGTTTAGTCTGTTCATGTTGCATTATTTTTATGACAAAGATGATGGTTAATCGTAGGTTTGTTGCCCAAATGTACCGTTACAACCTGATTAATGTTGAGAATGACGAACTCAAACTGGACACTAAAACGTAAAAACACATGGACTTCTTGCCCCTGTCCACACACGTGCACACACACACACACCATACACGAAGATCCGGGAGGTAAGGACGGCTGTCCTCTCCTACAACGAGGCAAGGGCCTCCACCAAGTCACCCCAGGGACAAGTTTTATTCCCTGATGGTCATCAAATTATGAGGATCTCATTCTACGCCGGAAGGGAGGAGGGGAATTTTTCCCTAATGTGAGGTTTTCGCTCCTCCACTGATGATCACACTGTTGTATGATTTCATTATGATGATCTGTCTTAAAGCCGTAAGGACATGATTTTTAAATCCACAACAGGGGGGAAATGTAAGATGGGCTGAGGATAGGTAATCAGTTTGTGTATTCATAATCATGTTTTTATACACTCATTAATGTTTAACACACACAGAGACACTTACTTGTTATTTTAACACACACACACACAGACACCGTATCCTGAAGATGTGTTTAGTTAAACTGACCTTGGGTTATGATTTTCTGCCTGCTGGAGTCCCTGGTGATTAGTTATTGATGCTTTAGTTAAACTGACCTTTATACCGTGAGTTATTGATGTTTTCTGTCTCTTGGTGATTAGTTGTTGATGCTTTTCTGTCTTCTGGTGATTAGTTATTGATGAGTTAGTTTCAATAAAAAGGCAGAACGGAGGGTGAGAGTCAGAGGGTGTGCGGGATTGAACTGGCAAGACGGCTGTTTCGCCTCCTGGCTCCCTCTCCCATTCTGAATGGCACAAAACGAAAACTTTAGTAAGTTATTTCAGTCTAAAAAAAGGCGTCAGGGCATTTTTAAACCGGACAGTAAGTCGTCACTGTCTTGGTTCCTTTTTGTGCCTTGACCCATCCCGGAATTATTGAAAGGATGCAGTCCTATTTACAGGCCCCAGTGACACCCCAGGTTTCTGTTGTTTGTACGAGGGCGCTTAATAGGTACTGCTATTCACAATCGTCTTAGGCTGTTTCTTTGCAGAAGTTTATGGACAATGTGTAGTGCTGTAGGATGCAGTCTAGAGCATTCTTGACATTGAAGCTTTTGTTTCCAGCAACTGCTAATGCGACCGTGCATCAAACATGCAAAACACAGACCCTTGCTCCTCAAGAAGTCAATCTTATCCTTGTGATGCTTTCTCCTAAATTCCTTACAAATTGTGAGACTGTTGCTCTCCATTACAATTAGCACATGGTTTGGCAATAGCATCCACTGAAACAGGTTCTGCCTTTGGCGTGGTGGTTTTGTTGTTTTCCATCTTGGCGGGCACAATGACTGTTGTGAAGACTTTCTTTGATTTTGGTGTTTCTGTGTGTTGTGATTTTGTTTTCTGTTTTATAGAATCTTTCGTGCTTGTCAACAAAGTCAACAAAATCCTTAAACTTCACTCTTCTATTTGTTCTTTCTTGGAGATTGCAGGCAAATTTTCTCCAAGATTCTATAAGTCTGTATGGAAGTTTGTTTGCCAATGCCTTTATATTAGCCATGTTGTCCAAGTCCTCCATGTAATTAACATCTGCCATTATGTTCAAACAGCCCATAAGGAATAATGTGAAAGACTGAAGTGCAACACCATCTTCAGACTTGATTGTTGGCCAATCCATGGCTTCCTTTAAATATGCTTCTGCTATCATGAAGTCATCACCATAAAACTCCTTCAAGATTTGTTTTGCTTTGGTATATCCTGTCAGAGGTTCCATATGGATGCAGCTCTTCACCAACTCATGTGGTTGTTCACTAGTATACTGCAGCTAAAATTGAAGATGATCACGGTTATCACTTGTACGGCCTTCAATCCCATGTTCAATGGCACCTATACAGGTTTTATAATGCAGAGGGTCGCCTTTAAACGTAGGAATGGAAAGTTCGGTAAGTAGCGATGCTTTTTGACTCTTTGCTAAGTATTCTGCGACACTGGCTTGCTGTGAGATTGCTTGGCAAAGGCCATCAAGCACATGTCCCTGTTGTTCTCTACTTTCTGTCTGATGTGGAAATCTAGCCATTGGAATAGTCGAAGTGGGAGCATTTCAGGTCAACACTGCTTGTTGCTCTGATAGGCTGTGATGGTAATTGAATGTTTTTCCTTGTTTAAATTGTAACACACTCATCAGGAATGTGGATACCATCCTCCTGGGTATTTTCATATCTTCTCAAGACATCCAATTTAGCATCAGACTCAGGGAGTGCCGTTTGCATTGCATGCATTTGCTTCTTTGCCTTAATTGCAGCTTCTTCTTGCTCAAGTGCCAACCTTTGTTGTAAATCAGCAGCCTTTGCCTTTAAACATGCTCGTTCCATTTGAGCCTTTAATTTAATTGAAGACGTTGACAGAAGTGAGCTTCTGTCTGTTAGATTCTTTACTTCTACTTCTATGGGTGTAGTTAGTTGATGCAGATCTACTATCATCAGGTGATATTTGTTTATTGCATCCTTCCTCTGCACGTTTCAAAACGTCCTTCTTCCATTGCTCACATTTCCATTAATTACATTTTTTGGATCAAACCAGTTATTTTGGTCATCGGCAAAATCCTCTTCAGTCTTTAAATTTTGCACACCGGAATTGAGGTCCACAAATTCTTGCTCCATGCCGCTAAAGCAAACACGAAGCTCAGTTTTTTACAGCGTCAACATTTGCATCATCCTCCATCAATTGTTCAATTTGACGTTGCATGGAGGTCAATTGAGCAAATTTGCACCTGCGTGCCTGCATCCGTTTAGGCTTGTGATCTTCTACAGCTTTTCTCCGTCATTTTTAATGTCCGCTTTCCACTGTCTTGTTCCTCCATGTCAATCCACAATCAAGCAAACAAAAACGTCAAACTGACTGTAGCGTCTCAATTTGTAGGTCAGCTGAATGACGATCAAAGTTTTAAGCAGTTTACTCACGCACCTGTTACGTGCACGTCCTTGTTAACTCGCGATGCTTGTCAAGTATGGACGCATGCTAACAGCTAGCAGCTCATTGTCCCGACTGGAAAGTTGCTCCTTAGCTGTGATGTGCCTAGGGTTACACTATCTATCATTAACAAACACAGCCAGCCCTCCTCTTTCCTCTTACCGCTTTCCAGTGTCCTGTCCGCAAGTAGTATTTGGAAGCCGTCAAATTCCACGACGGTGTCCGGCGTTAGGTCTGTTAGCCATGAATCCGTGAACATCAGCAAGCTAGCTCATTGGAAGTTCCTCTCGTGCCGCGTCCATTTTCTTGGGAAGGTATCTAACATTTCCCATAAAAACGGACAGGAGGACGGGGTGGTCACGCCTCCTCTTTGCCTGGCGTTTCGCCCCCGCGCGACATCCCCCGTCTCTTCCTCCTCAACTCGTGGGGGATATCGGGTCTCGCTCCGGGAGTCGGCACGGGGTTAGCACGAAGTGCTAACAGCTGATCTCTTGTGTAAACGATTGATCCGTAGCTCCCAGTGACATCTCCGGACACGATCACGCAAAAAACAGCCCCCAGCAGCAATAAAACCACCGCAATTTGGATGTCCATTGCTGCGATGAGGTAAAATAAATAAAACTGGGTAAAGGAAAAAACACGCGAAAAAGGCTCAAATAGTGAGCCGTGCTGCTTTAGCAGGTAGCCACTCGCGTGGTGACGGAACCGTAAAAACAAATGTGGTCCCATCAAAATCTGATGGGATATTTAAAAATAAAAGCGTGAAAATTTGCTTATTTGTCTGTCGTCACCAATGATTAAAAAAATTAAAATCATTACAAAATCCTCAAGCTATCGTGATACCAGACAAGTTCTGCGGGACACCAGACCACCCCAGTTGTCCACAAAAAGTGGTCACTTCAAAATTTGATGTGGCATTTAAAAATAAAAAAATCACCTGAAATATGCACTGTGATCAACACTGATTTAAAAGAAAAATCTTTAAAAAATATCCTCAAACTATCGTGATACCAAACCAGGATTGGGGATACTAGACCACACCAGCTGTCCACCAAAAGTGGTCACATCAAAATGTGATGTGGCACTTCAAAATAAAAGTAGCCTGAAATTCGCTTATTTCACGGTCATCACCACTGAGTTAAAAAAAAAATAGCTCGAGCTATCGTGATACCAGACCAGTTTTGTGGGACACGAGACTACCCCAGCTGTCCATAAAAAGTGGTCCCATCGAAATCTAATTTGTAATTTCAAACTAAAAGTTGCCTGAAATCTGCACATTTCACTGTCATCATGCCTGACTTTAAAATTTCATTAAAAAATATCCTCTAGCTATGGTAATACCAAACCAGGTTTGGAGGACACAAGACAACACAGCTTTCCACCAAAAGTAGTCCCATCAAAATGTAAGGAGGCATTTTAAAATAAAAGAGCTGGAGCTGTCGTAATACCAGACTAGTTTTGTTGGACACTAGACGACCCCAGCTGTTCATCAAAAATGGTCCCATCAAAATCTGATGTGTAATTTCACAATAAAAAAAAAACCCACCTGAAATATGCACATTTCATTGTCATCAACACTGATTTTAAAATAATCATTTCAAAATACCCTCGAGCTATCGTGATATCAGACCCATTTTGGGGGACACTAGACAACCCCAGTTGTCCATCAAATGCGGTCCCACCAAAATGTGATACGGCATTTCAAAATAAAAGTAGCCTTAAATCAGCATACATCACTGTTATCAGGCCTGACTAAAATATCATGACAAAATATCCTCCAGCTATCATGATACCAGACAAGACATATTTCACTGTCATCACCATTGATTTAAAAAAATTAATTAAAAACTAGAGCTGCGAGCAGCTATAAAGGGCCCTCGCCACCCGGACAACGTTGGGGTACTGGCACGTTGGAAATGTGAAATATTTCCGAGAAATAACGTGAGGAATCTTCAAGAGGAATTTGCTTGTAGTTAAAGTTAGAGCAGCTTTTGTTTTCAAAGCCTCGTCAATGTTTGAAGTAAATTTGTTGGCAGGCACTACAGGTGCATCAAATCAAAGACTAATAGACTGAAAAACATTTTCTTTCCGAGAGCCATCACCATTCTGAACTCTCACACACATGCACACACACACGACCACCCTTACCTTGCTGAACAGCGACGTATTGTGTTGTATTTCTCCAATTTCATACTATTTTCCATCACAATATTTATTCTCTTATTTATCTAATTTATATATTTGATTAAATTATTGTTGTATTGCACTGGAGAGGGGAGCTCCCTAATCTTGTTGCACACTGTACAATGACAATAAAAGGATTTCGGATTCTGATAAATTTAGAATGGCCGACTTCCTGTTCAATTTAGCATACGGCTCCATGAGACTTTTTATTAGGTCTTGGCTTTGTACACACTTCATCAAATTTTCAGTTTGGTGAAACAGAGATATGGGGCTGTTTTTTTTTGTTGTTTTTTTTTTTCTAGGGGGCGATAGCGAGCCATTTTTAAACAACTGTACGACAAAATAATAAAATATTGTGAATATTGAATCAACTCCCGGTTGAGTGGACGCTGGCACGTTTGGCTGCCACTGCTCACCGGTAACTCTCAGAAATTTTTTGGATCCGCTTGTTGTACCTGCTTTAGCAGTTTACAATCCCTCCAGTTACAGTGATTTTATTTATTATTATCTGTATGTTGAGCGATCCCGATTCTCATGAATGCCACCCACCGATTGCATAGTCGCTGACGCGTCTACTGTGGCTAAAGTTTAGCTTACCTATCAAAGTTAGCACCTGTCTGCCATGTGGACCCGCAGGCCAGTCTGCTTCTCGCACTTCTGCCTGTTCCTGTCATGTCATCAACCTGTGTCAGGACAACTTCAATCCACTGCCGCTGAACTCCGCTGGATTTACCGACACATGCCCGAGGGAAACGCACCACCACCACTGCTCCTCCTCCCGAACATCGCTCGTCGACCCTTGAAGGATTGTATGGCAATTACCGGCATTTTAAACATTTATGGGACAGAATGTCAATTATTTAATTTAGCAGGTTTATATTTACTGAATATGCTATGATCGCAAAATTCCGGACGAACTGGCGAGGCTGCCCGGCTCACCGTGGCTTGTCATCGGGACCGGGAGGCGGCGCAGGCGACGCAGAGAGAGGAAGCAGAAGCGGGGCTGCAGGTCCGGTGTCTTGCAACGGCTGCGACGGCAGCCCCATAGGCAACCACTGCCGAGTCTGTACCTCACCAACGCCAGATCCGTGGTCCACAAAATCGACGACCTGGGATTACAAATCCTGGGAAACCGCTATGTGCGAGACAGCAGTGTGATCGTCGTCACGGAATCCTGGCTGCACGCAGACGTCCCCGATGCTAGCATCCAGCTGGCCGGGCGCTCGCTACATCGCGCGGATCGGACAAGGGACACCGGTAAGAGACGGGGCGGGGTGGCTCTGTGTTTACGTGCATGAGAACTGGTGCGGCGATAGCACGATCGTCGAGAAGCACTCTTCCCCCGACATCGAGTTCATGTCCGTTAAATGCCGGCCTTATTTTCTCCCGAGGGAGCTAACGGTCGTGATTGTCACAGCTGTTTACATCCCTCCCGACGCTAGCACTAGCACGGCGCTCTCGCTACTCGCGTGCGTCATCAATAAACATCAGCGGGCCCACCCTGATGGCGTTCACGTAGTAGCGGGAGACTTTAATAAGGCCAATTTAAAGACTGTACTCCCAGAGTTTCACCAGCATGTCAAGTGCCCAACGAGGGGAGACAACACTCTCGACCATGTGTACTCGAACATCAAGCACGCATACAGGGCCCTCCCACTCGCCCCCCTCGGCCAGTCAGACCACCTGTCCTTGCAGCTCGCACCTGCATACATCCCTCTCAGGCGCAGATTCAGGCCCACCACAAAGACTGTGAAAACCTGGCGTGACGGCGCCATGAGTGAATTACAGGACTGCTTTCAAGACACAAACTGGGGCCTCTTTGATCATCAGGACCTTGATGTCTACACACATTGTGTAGTGGACTACATCAAGTTCTGCATGGAAACTGTGTCCCTACACAGGACTATACGGACCTTCCCAAATGCGAAGCCCTGGATGTCCAGCAGGGTTCGCTCTCTCCTCAAGGCCCGTGACGCTGCCTTCAGGTCAGGCGACAAAGCCCAGTACAGGGTGGCTCGTGCTGACCTGAGCAAAGGCATCAAGCTAGCCAAGGCAACCTACAAGGGGAGGCTGGAGGCCCACCTTGCCAGTAACAGACCACGGGAGGTGTGGCAGGGTCTACGGAGCATCACCAACTTCCGTGGCAGCAGCACGACCTCTGCAGACCCGAGTGCATCGCTGGCAGAGGAGCTTAACTGCTTCTTTGCTCGCTTTGACTCGCCCCAACCGTCACACCCCCGCACTTCATGCTCCAACTCCCCCCCACTCACCGTAGAGGAACACGATGTGAGGCGCGCGCTCCTGGCTGTTAACCCCAGGAAAGCTACTGGACCCGACGGAATACCAGGCAAGGTCCTCAAAACATGTGCCCACCAACTGTCACATGTATTCTGCAGGATCTTCAACCGCTCCCTGGCTCAAGCAGTCATCCCCTCCTGCTTGAAAACTTCCATCATTATTCCTGTCCCCAAAAAGTCACCAGCCGTCCACCTGAATGACTACCGTCCTGTTGCTCTCACACCAGTCATCATGAAGTGCTTCGAGAGGCTGGTTCTCCAGCACATCAGGGACTGCCTTCCTCCCACTCTGGACCCCTACCAGTTTGCATACTGGGCTAACAGATCCACTGAGGACGCCATCAACACTGCTCTGCATGTTGTGCTGGGCCACCTGGAACAACAGCAGAGCTATGCAAGGATGCTCTTTGTGGACTACAGCTTGGCATTCAACACAATCATCCCAGACATCCACGTCGCCAAACTTGACATTCTCGGCCTCCCTGCCCTCACACGCATCTGGATTAAGGACTTTCTGACCAACAGATCCCAGACTGTGTTGCTCGGCCCCTACACGTCCTCCACCTGCATGCTGAGCACCGGTTCCCCTCAAGGATGCGTGCTGAGCCCTCTCCTATACGCCCTCTACACCTACGACTGCAGCCCGGCACATGGCAACAACACCATCGTCAAGTTTGCTGACGACGCGACAGTGGTCGGTCTGATCTCGGAAGGTGACGAGACAGCCTACAGAGAGGAGGTAAAGAGACTGACAGCTTGGTGCAAGGACAACAGACTGCACCTTAACACTGCAAAAACAAAGGAGATTGTCGTCGACTTCAGGAGGAACAAGACGGTGCCGCCCCCCCTCTGCATCGAAGGCGTGTGTGTGGAGAGGGTCCACACGTTCAAGTTCCTGGGAGTACAGATCTCCGACGACCTTTCTTGGACTCACAACACCACAGCAGTGGTAAAGAAGGTCCACCAGCGTCTGCACTTCCTGAGAGTCCTCAGGAAATTCAACCTGGACAGGAAGCTGCTGCTAGCCTTCTACCACTCGTCCATTGAGAGCCTGTTGACGTACTGTGTCTCCACCTGGTACAGCGGCTGCACTGAGGCCGACAGAGTGAGGCTCCAGAGGACAGTCAAAACAGCGCAAAGGATTATTGGCTGCCCTCTCCCCTCACTGTCGGACATCTACACCGCCCGGTGCCTCAGAAGGGCTCTCAACATCGTCAAAGACAATACCCACCCAAACTCACACCTGTTCGACCTGTTGCCTTCTGGCAGGCGCTACAGATGCATCAAATCGAGGACCAATAGACTGAGAAACAGTTGCTTTCCGAGAGCCATCTCCATTCTGAACTCTCACACACACACGAGAACACCCTTACCTTGCAGAACAGCATCGTGATGTGTTTTTATATACCCTATTCTGTACTAAATTCCATTGCACTCTCTTATTTATTAATCTAATTTATATATTTGTCTGTCTTATTGTTGTATTGCACTGGAGAGGGGAGCCTTCTAATCTCGTTGCACACTTGAGTACAATGACAATAAAGGGATTTCTAATTCTAATTCTAATTCTACTACGCATAGGAATGACTGATTGTAGTCATGGTCTTTACTGATTTATGATATTATTTTCACATGCTAAAGTTATATTACTTAGTTTATAAATGTGTGAACATAGTATTTTCATGACCTACACTCACATTCACATCATACATATTCAGTCTGCACATTACAAACTGATGACAAGCCAGACAGCACTTCATGGACAAATATGACAAAGCACATTCTCCACATAGGACATAGAGATGCAAACATACCAAATTGGGCACTGGATTTAGTTTTAAAATCGCTGCATTGGCTCCCCGTGTGTTTCAGGATTGATTTTAAGGTTCTTCAATTAGTTTTTAAATGCCTTAACGGTCTTGGGCCATCCTCGCGGACCCTGAGGTCCTCTGGCACCGGCCTGTTAATTATTCCTCGGGTGAGGACTGGAACACATGGCGAGGCTGCATTCAGCCATTCTGGTCCTCGTCTATGGAATAGCCTGCCGGAGGACATCAGGTCCGCAGAGACTGTTGATATTTTTAAAAGGAGGCTCAAGACCAGACCTGGGCATTGCACGGCCCGCGGGCCACATCCGGCCCGCCGGGTGGCACTGACTGGCCCGTATGACAGACCTGGGCATTGTATGGCCCGGGCCACATACCTTTGGTTGACTCTGACCGCGAGTGTAAGGTTAATTGGAAATTTCAAAATAAACATACTTTTTAATTTCACCTCATTCATGGGCGAAAGCTGCACTGCTTTTATTCTGAAATTGTTTTTTTTTTTTATTCCCGCACAATGTGCGTCGCACATAATGACGTAATGCGTTTATCAAGACATGCGCGCGATTGAATCACAACAAGACAACGTTCGTCCTCAAAAATGTCCGCTCAGGCTACAAAAAGAAAGGTAGATGCCGAATGTAGAATTTTCAACAAAAATTGGACAGCGAAGTATTTATTTACTGAAGTTAGAGGTAAAGCTGTGTGTTTAGTTTGCGGGGAGCAGATCGCCGTGTTGAAGGACTACAATTTGAGTCGGCATTACCAGACGAAACATGCAGAGAAATATAAAAACGGCACCAGATAACAATGAACTGGGACACTTTTTCTCAAAATCACAGTTCAGTGACAGTCAATATGTTGTATCTTGCTTAATGTTTGGTGCAAAAAGACAATATTGTGATGTCTTTAAAATGCTCAGAACCTTTACACAACTATCCAACAGTATATGGAACTCAAAATGTGTTTTGAAGTGAATGTGACAGAATATGTTTACTAATATGAGTCACAAATAGTAAAAAATGTTAATATTATGTCTACCATTGTGTTGAGAAATTTGAATGAATACATTTTTGTAAGGCAACCTCATTTTTTCAGTTTATTTGGTATTTAGTTTCATTGCTTAACTTTAATGCCAGCTTGTCAAAACAGTGCTATTTACTGCTTTTTAAAAAAGAAATACAATTAATATTATGCAGAATTGAGTTCAGCCTTTTGGCCCGGCCCTCCACAATATTTAATGTTTCTTATGTGGCCCCATGGAAAAAATAATTGCCCACCCCTGCTCAAGACTCACCTTTTTTGTTTGGCTTTTAAATAATTTATCTTAGTCTTTTAATTCAGGATTGTCATTTTATATATTATCATTGTCTTTAATTTTTTTTAGCTTCTTTGTCTTTTAGTATCATCATTTTTCTTATATATTTTAGCTGCGTCGTTTTATATTATTGTCTTTTAATTTTTAGCTTCTTCTCTGTCTTTTAGTATCATAATTTTTCTTATATATTTTAGCTTCGTCTTTTTATATTATTGTCCTTTAATTTTTAGCTTCTTTTTTGTTTAGCATTATCATTTTCTTTTATATATTTTAGCTCCAGTGTTTCCTCAAGGGGGGCCTCCGCGCTGGGAGGTGTGGCTGGCCTTCTCACAGGGGGCTTCATCCCGGAGGCTCCTTAGGCCCGGCGGACCGGGGCCCTCTGCACTATGTGTAGGGTCTACCCCGGTCAGTCTGGGCTAGGGGTCTGTGTGTTGGCGCAGCTCCCTGTGGGCGTGAGCCGTCATCCCTCTCAGCGCGGATGACCTACCCTGGGTACATTTTCTCATATGGTTTCTCTGTGCCTTACCCTGTCTTTCTACTAAGATGGTTTATTAAGTTGTGTGAATGCGAGTGTTCTGTGTGTGTGCGAGTTCAGGCGTGTATGTGGATGTGTCTTGTGTTTATGTTGAGTGGGTGGAATGGGTTTTAGTTTTTCGTTGTAATTTGGATGTTTTTATTGTACAGCACTTTGAGCCGCATTTTATGTATGAAAAGTGCTCTTATAAATAAAATTTGATTGATTGATTGGAGGGTTCAAGGGGACGCCATTGCAAAAACACATTCTGAAAGACATAATTTGATTTTGGAGCACACATACATGCACACTGACAAGATTACAGGGGAATACCAGCAGAAGAGACGGAGAGACTGCCCGCCGGAGAAGGCCAGCCGTGGAATACCAGTCTTGGGGACCAGCTGGGAATCAACCATCCAGACAATGATTAATCTGGAGAGGACCTTCCCTTGGACGTAGACCCGTGCCGGGGGAAGAATGTGAGGCTGGGCTGAGATAACGCACGACTCTTTTCGACTGTGCTTGCCCAAGTACATTTTCTCATGAGATTAAGAAAAAGCCGCTCAGTACTATTTCCTGAACCTCCGCCCTATTTCCTACCTACCATTCATTTCAAAAGTCCTAGATAATGTAGTCGCCACTCAACTCCACTCTCATCTCACCTGCAATAACCCTTTCAGTCCGGTTTCCGTGCACTTCACAGCACTGAATCAACTCTACTCAAGGTCACCTCTGCTCTCCTCATTGCAGCTGACTCAGATTCATTCTCCATTGTCATCCTTCTTAACCTGACTGCGGCCTTTGACACCATCTCACACACCATCCTTCTCAAAAGACTTTCTTCCATCGGCATCACCCACACCGCCCTCAACTGGTTCCATTCATACTTCAAAGACCGCACTCAGTTCATCCAGCTTAAATATTTCTCATCAAAGTCCCTCCCAGTCACCTCAGGTTTGCCCCAAGGCTCGGTCCTGGCCCCCCTATTATTTATCATATACCTCCTTCCCCTTGGCAGCATTTTCCGAAAATTCAATATCGCTTTCCATTGCTTCGCGGATGACACCCAGCTCTAGTTCTCCTGCAAACCCAGCATATCACTCCCTCCCACCTCCGTCACCTCCTGTCTATCTGAAATCAATGACTGGTTTTCTAATAATTTCATGAGGCTTAACAGCGACAAAACAGAAGTTATTCTTTTCAGTACAAAATCAATACAATCCAAAGTTGGCAGTTTTCCCATTCCTGTTGGCCCCTCCATTGTTTTCCCATCCCCTCAGGTCAAGAGTCTGGGTGTCATCCTTGACAGCACTCTATCTTTCCATAAGCATAATAACACAACCCGGTCAGCCTACTTCCATCTGCACAATATCAGTCAACACCGCCCCTCCCTTTTTCCCTCATCCACTTCTATTCTGGTCCAAGTCGAGTCAAGTCAATTTTATGTGTATAGCCCTTAATCACAGACAGTCTCAAAGGGCTTTACATAACCACAATCAACATCCACTGATCTTAACCCCCAGGAGGGCAAGGAAAAACTCAAAACCCCATTGGGGGAAAAGTGAGAAAACTTGAGAAGGGACCACAGATGGGGGGGAAACCCCCTTCCAGGATGACCAGGCTGCTTTGGATGCCAAGTGGGCAACATTTGACACATACAATGATGCTATACAATGTTAGATGAGATAATGTGAGAGTCAATTAAATGAAGTGCTGCAGGAAGATGACTTTAGTGGAGTGGGTCCTCATCCAGGACCGTAATCGCCATGGCAGCATATCCGAGGTTGAGCCTTTGATCTTGAAATAGTCAGTTTGGGGTAAATTCAGAACAGCCACTTCCAAGTGAATCACCATCACCTAATTCCCAAGCCGTGGAATTGGGAACAGAAAAAAAAGAACAGAAATAGTAAACAGGCCAACAAGTAGTTCAACGAAGTGCTGAAATATAGGGAAATCAGAAGAGGTGCTGCATGAAGACGACTTCGGCAGAGAAGGTCCCTCCCCGGTTGGTCAGTGCCGTAATCTTCATAGCAGGTCACCATCACCTAATTCCCAAGCAGGGGAAGAGGGGGCAGAAAAGAGGAGAAGCCGCAGTAAACAGGCCAACAAATAATTAAATTAGATGCTAAAGTATATAAATAAATGTCGCGCTGCAGGAAGACGACATCACTGGAACAGGTGCATGCCCAGTTTGTCAATGCCTTAAACTTCCTAGTGGGTGACCGTCACCTAATCCCCCAGCCGGGGAAAAGGGGGCAGAAAAGAGAAGATAAGAGAAAAAGCGGCAGTAAACAGGCCAACAAATAGTTCAACTAAATGCACAAGAGTATAAATGCGTCTTTAATAGTGTTTTGAACATTTCTACTGAGGTGGCGCCTCTAATACCTGAGGGTAATACATTCCAAAGCATTGGTGCCCGAATAGAGAACGCTCTAGAACCTGTGGACTTCTTTTTGGCTCGCGGGATCACTAAAAGACCAGCATTTTGTGAGCGAAGGTTTCGGGACGGAACATATGGTACCACGAGGTCAACGAGATAGGAAGGTGCTAAGCCATGCAATATTTTATAGGCAAGTAGCAGAACTTTAAAATCACATCTCAAGTGGACCGGAAGCCAATTCAAATTGGCAAGTATCGGGGTAATATGATCAAACTTTCTCGTTCTAGTCAAGAGTCTAGCTGCTGCATTTTGAACTAACTTTTAATACTAGACATGGGGAGACCCGAGAGCAAAACGTTACAATAGTCGAGGCGAGACGTAACAAACGCATGGATTAAGATTTTTGCATCACAGGTTGATAGAATTGGGCGAATTTTAGCAATGTTACGCAGATGAACAAATGCAGTTCTAGTAATATTTTTAATGTGCATTTGAAACGACATAGTTGTGTCAAATATAAGACCGAGATTTTTTGTTGAATCCTTTTGGGCAATTTATCGATACTCATAGTGGTGTCTTTGAAAAAGGTACAGATGACGCGCTGGTCCAATGATCAGCATCTCGGTTTTATCTGAGTTAAGACGCAAAAAATTGAAAGACATTCATAGTTTAATTTCGGCAAGGCATGCCTCTAATTTATAGCAATCACACGGATTCGTTATATCCAACGGCATGTATAATTGCGTATCATCAGCATAACAATGAAAACTAATGTGATATTTCCGTATAATATCACCAAGCGGTAGCATCTAGTACCAATCCCTGCGGAACTCCGCGTGTGATCTTACAAAGATCAGAAGACGCATTGCCATGAATTACACGGTGCGTCGTCTCCGACAGATACGAATTAATCCAAGAAAGCGCTGAACCTGAAATGCCAACACAAGTTTCAAGGCGTTTTAATAATATGTTATGATCAAGTGTCAAAAGCGGCGCCAAGATCGAGTAAGAGTAATACAGTGAACCCTCGGTTATCGCGGTTAATGGGGACCTCGTAGCGGTTGCTGCTCGGGCCCTAATAATAATTTCTACAAAAACAATAGGGACCTCGCCGCCGTCGCAGCTCGGGCCCTAATAACAATTTCTAGAAAAACAATAGGGACATCGCAGCGGCCACTGCTCGGGCCCTAATAATAATAATAAAAATAATAATGATTTCCACAAAAACAATGGGGACCTCGTAGCGGTCGCTGCTCGGGCCCTAATAATAATTTCTACAAAAACAATAGGGACCTTGCCGCGGTCGCTGCTCGGGCCCCAATAATAATTTCTACACAAAGTCCATTGTGGTGACCCGCCCCCTTTTAAGTAAATTCAAAGTGGCCGACTTCCTGTAAAACCTAGCTCATTGCTCCAAGAGACTTTTTTGTAGGTCTTGGTCTTATACATACAGTGAACCCTCGCTACTTCGCGGTTCACCTTTCGTGGGTTCAGTGCTTCGCGGGTCTAAAAAATATTCGGGGGCATTGTAGTTTCGCCGAGCGGCACGACAGGGCGCTGGAGCGGTTAGACGGCCGGCGTGCGCCGAAGAAGAGCGTGGGCGAAGAGGAGAGTGGACGAAGAAGAGCACGTTCCCCCGGACACGATCGGTGGCGACGTTTCGCGCGGTTCGGACCGTACCAGAGCTCCGGCCGGCGTGCGTGGCAGTTAAGCCGTAGAGGAGCACCTTCCTGTTAAGGATGTTTCTATCAAAACAAGCCTGAACAAATGAATCAACCAGCCAAGATTGTCTGTCATTTACGCGCGGGGCAGCCCTCGAACTCCGAGGCGAAGCCAGCGTGTTCGACTGCACACATGGTTTTTATTTGCATCAGCATAAGCAATTTGAATATGCAATACATACAGAATGGAAAACTTGACATTTGACTCCATCCCACTTGCCCACCCTCTTCCTGCCTATTCTAACGGTTTCAGCTTACAAGACACCTTTTGTTCATACTTCTGCTTATTCTAACAGCAAAAGTTCACTCTGAACTTCATTTGACCTGTGTAGTGTATTTTCACAAGGCTTAACGTGTTGAACTTATTTTATGGCCATGACGATATTGTTGCTTTAGAAATACCAAGCCTTGTGTTGGACCTCCCTAAATGCAGAAGTTACAGCCTTAAGAGGCCTCGGGCCCCAACATTATCTACGAAGGGTTAAAGAGGTCATCAACACCCCAAGGGAGGTGTTTACAGAAAAGGGTTCTGGCGTTGGGGAGTCACATTCGCGAGGAGGCCGTACCTGGCACCCGTAGCTGTCGAAAGTTTAATTAGAGGCCAGAAAGATACGAATGCATGTGCAACAAAGGGGGCCTGTAAGATTAGTTATAGTTTGAAACTTGCTAAGATGACAAACTAAACAACAAAACTAACAGATGAACATACAAACTTAAATTTCTTTAACATATCCCACCTATTTATCAAGTTTCAAATCTCATCATCAAAGGCTGTCGCTTGAGGGGGGAGAAAAACTACCCAAAAACTCAAAAATTCTTGGAGAAAAGGGTAGAAACCCATGCCCCGAACGAGAAGCCCAAAAAAATAATAACAATTAAAAGATAATAAAGCAAAGCTAATGCAGTTTTTGGTCCAATACATGTATGTACAAAATAAACCCGGAACATCAAACATTCACAACTGCAACTCTTTTCTGTGATGCAAGTTACATGAATCAGTGACCTTGAGCGTTTTTTCAGAGGCTGCAGGTTTTATTTGATGTGCGTGTAGTCAGCAGTCTGCGCCTGTGCAACTCGTCTGCGTTTGACGTTGTCCTGGTCTCGAGGTTGTGCGCTGACCAGGCACAGCCCTGCAAGGAAGTAGATGATGCATCTGGTCGACAGGGCAGTGCCCAGTTGCTGTTCGGCGGCTTGCTCCATCCTTCCGAGAGGGGTGTGTTTGCCACGGAAAACCCTCTTTCCAACTGTGGTCTTTTGTTGGTACATTGGAGTGTACGTGGTGGAGATCCTCTCCAAGGGACTTGCGTCGCTCAGCCTTCAGCAGGGACCGGAGAAGCTTGCACTGCGACTGATGGTTCCAGCCGCCACGCCCCTCGACCTTTGCTGCCGTCGGGGTCACTGCAATCACCTGATGAGGGCCGTCCCAGCGTTCACTGTCCCAACGAGGTCGTTTCAGCACCTTGAGGAAGAGTTGGTCTCCCACATGGACGTGGTTTATCTGTGGATCAAAACACACTGGCCAGTAATTGTGGTCAAACATGTCTTTCATGTGGACTGGGACAGATGTGCCAGTCGCTGGTGGTTCTGATGAACCTGAGAGTCTATGTGTGAGGCCATATAGGATAAAAAGGGGATAGTGTCCTTCCTTCGGCTGGCACTATCCTCATTGCTGTGATTGAAACACAGTCTGGCCATTGTCTCTTTTTTTTTTCTTTGTCTTGATAAGTCAGTTCCATTCGTGCGTTCCACAAGTCCTGCAGACTGTATGCAAAATGACGCTTTGAGTCAATTTTGCAACAACTGTCCCACTTGTTACAAACATTATTCACAAAATGCATCATTTTCACTTTAAATCACTCTTGAAATTCCAAATGTCAGGATAATTCGATTACACAAGACTTTTTCCAACTGTTTTAACATCATCATGTGTTGTTGGAAACAACGTAATCCATTTTGAAAACACATTAATTATAACCAAACAATATTGCAACCCAAACAACTAACACTTTGTCTAAAAAAAAGTTTTTTGTTGAAAAGTCTATATGTGGGAACAATTTCATATCATACTTCCCCCTGTTGACACACATGTGTCACTCATGTTACTCCTCAGCCTACTTCCATCTGCACAATATCAGTCAACACCGCCCCTCCCTTTTTCCCTCATCCACTTCTATTCTGGTCCAAGTCGAGTCAAGTCAATTTTATGTGTATAGCCCTTAATCACAGACAGTCTCAAAGGGCTTTACATAACCACAATCAACATCCACTGATCTTAACCCCCAGGAGGGCAAGGAAAAACTCAAAACCCCATTGGGGGAAAAGTGAGAAAACTTGAGAAGGGACCACAGATGGGGGGGAAACCCCCTTCCAGGATGACCAGGCTGCTTTGGATGCCAAGTGGGCAACATTTGACACATACAATGATGCTATACAATGTTAGATGAGATAATGTGAGAGTCAATTAAATGAAGTGCTGCAGGAAGATGACTTTAGTGGAGTGGGTCCTCATCCAGGACCGTAATCGCCATGGCAGCATATCCGAGGTTGAGCCTTTGATCTTGAAATAGTCAGTTTGGGGTAAATTCAGAACAGCCACTTCCAAGTGAATCACCATCACCTAATTCCCAAGCTGTGGAATTGGGAACAGAAAAAAAAGAACAGAAATAGTAAACAGGCCAACAAGTAGTTCAACGAAGTGCTGAAATATAGGGAAATCAGAAGAGGTGCTGCATGAAGACGACTTCGGCAGAGCAGGTCCCTCCCCGGTTGGTCAGTGCCGTAATCTTCATAGCAGGTCACCATCACCTAATTCCCAAGCAGGGGAAGAGGGGGCAGAAAAGAGGAGAAGCGGCAGTAAACAGGCCAACAAATAATTAAATTAGATGCTAAAGTATATAAATAAATGTCGCGCTGCAGGAAGACGACATCACTGGAACAGGTGCATGCCCAGTTTGTCAATGCCTTAAACTTCCTAGTGGGTCACCGTCACCTAATCCCCCAGCTGGGGAAAAGGGGGCAGAAAAGAGAAGATAAGAGAAAAAGCGGCAGTAAACAGGCCAACAAATAGTTCAACTAAATGCACAAGAGTATAAATGCGTCTTTAATAGTGTTTTGAACATTTCTACTGAGGTGGCGCCTCTAATACCTGAGGGTAGTACATTCCAAAGCATTGGTGCCCGAATAGAGAACGCTCTAGAACCTGTGGACTTCTTTTTGGCTCGCGGGATCACTAAAAGACCAGCATTTTGTGAGCGAAGGTTTCGGGACGGAACATATGGTACCACGAGGTCAACGAGATAGGAAGGTGCTAAGCCATGCAATATTTTATAGGCAAGTAGCAGAACTTTAAAATCACATCTCAAGTGGACCGGAAGCCAATTCAAATTGGCAAGTATCGGGGTAATATGATCAAACTTTCTCGTTCTAGTCAAGAGTCTAGCTGCTGCATTTTGAACTAACTTTTAATACTAGACATGGGGAGACCCGAGAGCAAAACGTTACAATAGTCGAGGCGAGACGTAACAAACGCATGGATTAAGATTTTTGCATCACAAGTTGATAGAATTGGGCGAATTTTAGCAATGTTACGCAGATGAACAAATGCAGTTCTAGTAATATTTTTAATGTGCATTTGAAACGACATAGTTGTGTCAAATATAAGACCGAGATTTTTTGTTGAATCCTTTTGGGCAATTTATCGATACTCATAGTGGTGTCTTTGAAAAAGGTACAGATGACGCGCTGGTCCAATGATCAGCATCTCGGTTTTATCTGAGTTAAGACGCAAAATATTGAAAGACATTCATAGTTTAATTTCGGCAAGGCATGCCTCTAATTTATAGCAATCACACGGATTCGTTATATCCAACGGCATGTATAATTGCGTATCATCAGCATAACAATGAAAACTAATGTGATATTTCCGTATAATATCACCAAGCGGTAGCATCTAGTACCAATCCCTGCGGAACTCCGCGTGTGATCTTACAAAGATCAGAAGACGCATTGCCATAAATTACACGGTGCGTCGTCTCCGACAGATACGAATTAATCCAAGAAAGCGCTGAACCTGAAATGCCAACACAAGTTTCAAGGCGTTTTAATAATATGTTATGATCAAGTGTCAAAAGCGGCGCCAAGATCGAGTAAGAGTAATACAGTGAACCCTCGGTTATCGCGGTTAATGGGGACCTCGTAGCGGTCGCTGCTCGGGCCCTAATAATAATTTCTACAAAAACAATAGGGACCTCGCCGCCGTCGCAGCTCGGGCCCTAATAACAATTTCTAGAAAAACAATAGGGACATCGCAGCGGCCACTGCTCGGGCCCTAATAATAATAATAAAAATAATAATGATTTCGACAAAAACAATGGGGACCTCGTAGCGGTCGCTGCTCGGGCCCTAATAATAATTTCTACAAAAACAATAGGGACCTTGCCGCGGTCGCTGCTCGGGCCCCAATAATAATTTCTACACAAAGTCCATTGTGGTGACCCGCCCCCTTTTAAGTAAATTCAAAGTGGCCGACTTCCTGTAAAACCTAGCTCATTGCTCCAAGAGACTTTTTTGTAGGTCTTGGTCTTATACATACAGTGAACCCTCGCTACTTCGCGGTTCACCTTTCGTGGGTTCAGTGCTTCGCGGGTCTAAAAAATATTCGGGGGCATTGTAGTTTCGCCGAGCGGCACGACAGGGCGCTGGAGCGGTTAGACGGCCGGCGTGCGCCGAAGAAGAGCGTGGGCGAAGAGGAGAGTGGACGAAGAAGAGCACGTTCCCCCGGACACGATCGGTGGCGACGTTTCGCGCGGTTCGGACCGTACCAGAGCTCCGGCCGGCGTGCGTGGCAGTTAAGCCGTAGAGGAGCACCTTCCTGTTAAGGATGTTTCTATCAAAACAAGCCTGAACAAATGAATCAACCAGCCAAGATTGTCTGTCATTTACGCGCGGGGCAGCCCTCGAACTCCGAGGCGAAGCCAGCGTGTTCGACTGCACACATGGTTTTTATTTGCATCAGCATAAGCAATTTGAATATGCAATACATACAGAATGGAAAACTTGACATTTGACTCCATCCCACTTGCCCACCCTCTTCCTGCCTATTCTAACGGTTTCAGCTTACAAGACACCTTTTGTTCATACTTCTGCTTATTCTAACAGCAAAAGTTCACTCTGAACTTCATTTGACCTGTGTAGTGTATTTTCACAAGGCTTAACGTGTTGAACTTATTTTATGGCCATGACGATATTGTTGCTTTAGAAATACCAAGCCTTGTGTTGGACCTCCCTAAATGCAGAAGTTACAGCCTTAAGAGGCCTCGGGCCCCAACATTATCTACGAAGGGTTAAAGAGGTCATCAACACCCCAAGGGAGGTGTTTACAGAAAAGGGTTCTGGCGTTGGGGAGTCACATTCGCGAGGAGGCCGTACCTGGCACCCGTAGCTGTCGAAAGTTTAATTAGAGGCCAGAAAGATACGAATGCATGTGCAACAAAGGGGGCCTGTAAGATTAGTTATAGTTTGAAACTTGCTAAGATGACAAACTAAACAACAAAACTAACAGATGAACATACAAACTTAAATTTCTTTAACATATCCCTCCTGTTTATCAAGTTTCAAATCTCATCATCAAAGGCTGTCGCTTGAGGGGGGAGAAAAACTACCCAAAAACTCAAAAATTCTTGGAGAAAAGGGTAGAAACCCATGCCCCGAACGAGAAGCCCAAAAAAATAATAACAATTAAAAGATAATAAAGCAAAGCTAATGCAGTTTTTGGTCCAATACATGTATGTACAAAATAAACCCGGAACATCAAACATTCACAACTGCAACTCTTTTCTGTGATGCAAGTTACATGAATCAGTGACCTTGAGCGTTTTTTCAGAGGCTGCAGGTTTTATTTGATGTGCGTGTAGTCAGCAGTCTGCGCCTGTGCAACTCGTCTGCGTTTGACGTTGTCCTGGTCTCGAGGTTGTGCGCTGACCAGGCACAGCCCTGCAAGGAAGTAGATGATGCATCTGGTCGACAGGGCAGTGCCCAGTTGCTGTTCGGCGGCTTGCTCCATCCTTCCGAGAGGGGTGTGTTTGCCACGGAAAACCCTCTTTCCAACTGTGGTCTTTTGTTGGTACATTGGAGTGTACGTGGTGGAGATCCTCTCCAAGGGACTTGCGTCGCTCAGCCTTCAGCAGGGACCGGAGAAGCTTGCACTGCGACTGATGGTTCCAGCCGCCACGCCCCTCGACCTTTGCTGCCGTCGGGGTCACTGCAATCACCTGATGAGGGCCGTCCCAGCGTTCACTGTCCCAACGAGGTCGTTTCAGCACCTTGAGGAAGAGTTGGTCTCCCACATGGACGTGGTTTATCTGTGGATCAAAACACACTGGCCAGTAATTGTGGTCAAACATGTCTTTCATGTGGACTGGGACAGATGTGCCAGTCGCTGGTGGTTCTGATGAACCTGAGAGTCTATGTGTGAGGCCATATAGGATAAAAAGGGGATAGTGTCCTTCCTTCGGCTGGCACTATCCTCATTGCTGTGATTGAAACACAGTCTGGCCATTGTCTCTTTTTTTTTTCTTTGTCTTGATAAGTCAGTTCCATTCGTGCGTTCCACAAGTCCTGCAGACTGTATGCAAAATGACGCTTTGAGTCAATTTTGCAACAACTGTCCCACTTGTTACAAACATTATTCACAAAATGCATCATTTTCACTTTAAATCACTCTTGAAATTCCAAATGTCAGGATAATTCGATTACACAACACTTTTTCCAACTGTTTTAACATCATCATGTGTTGTTGGAAACAACGTAATCCATTTTGAAAACACATTAATTATAACCAAACAATATTGCAACCCAAACAACTAACACTTTGTCTAAAAAAAAGTTTTTTGTTGAAAAGTCTATATGTGGGAACAATTTCATATCATACTTCCCCCTGTTGACACACATGTGTCACTCATGTTACTCCTCTACTCCTCAGCAATGTTTGCACCTTTTTTCTCCCAATGTGTGCATTCAATTAGTGGTGTATTTTTCCCTGGCGTGAGATCAAATTGTCAAGTTGATTTGCTGCGTGTGTGTGTGTGTGCATTACCCCTTGCTGCATTGTCTGCGAGGCAGTATTCAATTGTAATCGTTTCATTTTCTGTTCAGAAAATTTTGCATTTACAAATACTTATTTAGACGTGCTTTATGCACAACTTTTCTTTCATCTTTTGTGATTTTTTAAAACGCCGTTTGCCCAATGTCGACAGAACACATAAACATATATCTTGGCAGTCAGTCCAAATTGTAAAATGTTTTTTAGAAAACATCTTACAATTCTGGATCAGCACAGAAGTTTCTGCTGCTTGTCCTGCACATACAGATTTTAATATCCCTTGAAACAAAATGCTTTGTTAAAAAAAAAATTCCCACCCCTTTGCGGCCGTCAAAAAACTGTCTCTCCAGTCGGGAGAAAGGTGTCCAAGAGGTCAGGTCGCTGTTTGGTGGTAATTTGGACTCGGCTTCCACAGTCGTGTGGTGTGCCTTCTACTGGTGCGGGAAAAAGTGACGCTGGGCTGAGCGCACCTTATCAGTGTAATGTGACAATTAGGTCGCCGTGCAATGTGAATGTGGTGGGTGAAGGCTGCTTGATCCAATTGTTGTGACTAATATGCAAGTGATTTCATGAGCCCTGCGCGTCTGCAGCCACACAAGGTCATGAAACCATTTTTTGCAGTCACTGTTTGCTCAAATGGCTCATAGTAATTTGGTAGTGCTAATACATCTTAATCAATGAGTTCACACTTGACAAGTTCAAAAGCTTGTCAACCTCAAGTGTTCAAACATTTTTTTTTTCCTCAAATGTCATTGGCTTGTCATAAATGATGTCCAGCAATAGTCGTGTGATTTCTAAGTACTTTGCAATCCATGCCTGGCAATAATTGCGTACACCTATAAGGGACATCATTTACTTCTTTGTTATTGGTTTTAGGGCTCGGGCAACGCCTTCTTTTTGCTTGTCACCAAAAATGCGCCCCTTTTCAGTCAAAATGCGGCCTAAATATGTGACTTCCTTTTTTAACAGCTGCATCTCATCGGTTCAGTTTGATGACGCATTAAGTAATTCTCGAGGTCAAACATATGTTTAATATCTTCCTCAATGTCCTCACTGTTGTCACTGTCAGAGGGGGAATCCAGAGGTTTGGACATCAACTCGCAGTCCGAAGCCCCACTGGGGTCCCGGCCTAGTCATTCATTTTCCCAATCGTACACTTCCTTAAAACAAGTTCTCAAACCCTTCATTCATTATGTAAATTACTCGTCTTCTCCTTGGCCGCCCTCGTGTGCAAGCCTATCCTAGACGCTCACAGCAGAAAAAGAAGGGAGGGGGGGGGCCTCACTGTTCATACGCCAATCACGCGGTCCCCAGGCAACCAAGCTGCCAGGGGTTACGCCCCCTACCAAAGGCTCCAGTTTACTGGCCACTCCTCCCTGCCAATTTACGAGCAGGCAATCTCAAGCCAATGGCAACAGCTCCTTCCCCCTAAACTTTCCGCTCGTTCCAATTCACTTACGCTTTCCTTCTGGCATCTGCCCAACCTACTTTACCTCTCAGTCATCTCCAACCCCCTCTTAACTTTCCGCTCATCCTATTTCACTTACGCTTTTCCTTCTCAACCTACCTTGCCTCTCAGTTAGAGAACCAAATTCTGCCCCCGCACCTCAGGTTTGACACCACTTAAAATTCAAAATCAGGAAACACCTATGCTTTTGCAAAGATTCCTCATGTTCACTTTCAAAACCTTCATTCCATCTTTCATAACACCTACTTCTCTCTTTCAATTCATGCAACCAACTCAGTGTCTTACATCCCTCAACCACATAGGTTCTAATTCTGTTACTCTATACAGTTTTCCACTTGCAAATCTGCCTATGACACCTTTCTCACTTGCCCTATCATTTGGACTTCATCAATCCTTTCTATGGAACATTAATTGTTCCTTTCCCTTTTCTACACATTCTTTTTCTTTCTTTACACATTCCTTTTCTTTTCTTATTAACTTCCAATCTCTACACTGCAAAGTTTCCCTGGACTTTACTATACTACCCAATACCCCAATTTTAGAAAATTGGACCAGTTTGTCAACACCTAGGGTGTTCTAAAAACTGGTTTCTCATCAGTAGGACAGCAACTCAATTTTCCTGTTGTGGCAATTCTCACTTCAACTTTTTCAGGTGGAGATTTCTTGTCTATTACATCCACAACAGTCTGCTGTTTATAATCCTACTGTATTACATGGGATAAAATACCAAGTGGTATTAGTAATCCCCAATCGCACACACTCCAGCTCACTGACTCAACCCCCACCCTTTCTCTTCTTTGTTCTCACACACACACATAGTCAGACTCAGACATATACACGGGCCCACAAAACAACACACACAGTTCTCAACATTGAACAGCTACAAACGAGAAGCTAATCAATATTTTTCAATTTCAACTAACCTACATTTTTCCTTTATTTCAAATTCGGAAAGTTGACAGTTAACTTCCTTCATCAATTCTGCCGCCATTTCTGACAGTCTTAATTGTTATGGTGTCTAGTTATGGTTCCTCAGTGTTGAGAATAATTCAAATTGCCTGACTTTGGGTTGAATACCAAGCTTCTACTCCCAATTTGGAGCGGGTATTCCTGGGTGTTTTTACTCACAACCCTCGGTCAGTTTTAGATTTCTCAAACGTTGGACATTCATACAATACACATACACACTCACAGATTGATCAGTTCTGTGTCTGTGAAAATAGATAAACTATTTTCGTCTTCTATAAATAACAAACGTTGTACTATCACTTCCAAATATAGTAATAATTACATCTGTACTCTACCAGAAATAAGGACCCCTAAATCTGTCTTCCAGAAAAAACAACAGTTAATTCTGTACTATCCGAGCAGATATAATCAACTACACTTGTACTCTCTACCAGACAAGGAATGCCTTAATCTGCCTTCCAGAATAAACAACAGTTAATTCTGTACTGTCCGAGTCTTCCAACAAGTCTTCCAAAATAGCAAAGTTAAATCTGTATTTCTTCCAGAAAATAGCTAAGCTAAGATGTACTATCTCTTCGGGTAAAGGAACTCCCTGAAACCCTACTATCCTTCAAAAACCCCAAAAAGTTTTTTACTATCTGTTGTATACAACCACTGACCTGTGACAATCTCTCCGCTGGTCGAGACACTCGCGGTTCATGGATGAAGTCTGTGTTCTCTCCGGTGGAGGATGGCCGAGGACCGGCCTCCTGGAAGAGAGGACTTTTCACGATGGCGCCGTTTTCAGTCGTCGTCAATCGTCCACCGCAGATCACACGTTTTCATCCGGCATTCGAAGGACCAAGTAATGTTAAGGATGTTTCTATCAAAACAAGCCTGAACAAATGAATCAACCAGCCAAGATTGTCTGTCATTTCCGCGCTGGGCAGCCCTCGAACTCCGAGGCGAAGCCAGCGTGTTCGACTGCACACATGGTTTTTATTTGCATCAGCATAAGCAATTTGAATATGCAATACATACAGAATGGAAAACTTGACATTTGACTCCATCCCACTTGCCCACCCTCTTCCTGCCTATTCTAACGGTTTCAGCTTACAAGACACCTTTTGTTCATACTTCTGCTTATTCTAACAGCAAAAGGGAGCATGTTCACTCTGAACTTCATTTGACCTGTGTAGTGTATTTTCACAAGGCTTAACATGTTGAACTTATTTTATGGCCATGACGATATTGTTGCTTTAGAAATACCAAGCCTTGTGTTGGACCTCCCTAAATGCATAAGTTACAGCCTTAAGAGGCCTCGGGCCCCAACATTATCTACGAAGGGTTAAAGGGGTCATCAACACCCCAAGGGAGGTGTTTACAGAAAAGGGTTCTGGCGTTGGGGAGTCACATTCGCGATGAGGCCGTACCTGGCACCCGTAGCTGTCGAAAGTTTAATTAGAGGCCAGAAAGATACGAATGCATGTGCAACAAAGGGGGCCTGTAAGATTAGTTATAGTTTGAAACTTGCTAAGATGACAAACTAAACAACAAAACTAACAGATGAACATACAAACTTAAATTTCTTTAACACTTCCCCGGGCACGGGCGGTGCCAAGCGACCCCTAAGTTTAACCAAATGGAAGCTCCGGAGGAGGAGGGCATGCTCGCGTCACAGTAAGCCGAAGAGGAGCACCTTCCCCGGGCACGGGCGGTTCCAAGCGGCCCCTAAGTTTAACCGAATGGAAGCTCCGGAGGAGGAGGGCATGCTCGCGTCACAGTAAGCCGAAGAGGAGCACCTTCCCCGGGCACGGGCGGTTCCAAGCGGCCCCTACGTTTAACTGAATGGAAGCTCCGGAGGAGGAGGGCATGCTCGCGTCACAGTAAGCCGAAGAGGAGCACCTTCCCCGGGCACGGGCGGTGCCAAGCGGCCCCTAAGTTTAACCGAATGGAAGTTCCGGGGGAGGAGGTCGGGCGTGTGTCACAGTTAAGCCGAATTGGAGCACCTCTTCCGCCCGGGCACGAGCGGAGCGCGAGGCTGTCCGTTATGAAAGAATAAATAAATAAAGAATGCCACCTTTTTTTCACAGGGCACACCGGACGGTGTACCATCAGGTTAAAGTCGGAGTAATTAAATAAATACAAAAAGAATGGCTGGGGAATAAAAAAATAATACGTTTTAATAATAATTTGGTTTTTTTGTTATAACATGAATTTCACTCTCTCTCTCTGTCTATATATACATATATATATATATATATATATATAAATATAAATATTTATATATTTATTATATATATTGTATATTTTTTTAAGCATTTTTGAAGGTGCGCCGCTACTTCGCGGATTTTCAGTTTCCGCGGGTGGTCTCGGTCCCCATTAACCGCGATAACCGAGGGTTCACTGTACTCCATAAAATTTACAAAAAGCGAGGTGAAACACTCAACCAGGGCTGCTTTTTTGAACATTTCTCGAGGGCCATGGCGAGCCATTTCAAAAAAGCTGCACAACTAACGTATAAAATATTGATAAATTTGCTCTGCCTGATGTGTGTGTCAAGTTTCACGAGTTGTCGTTCATATTTAGAACCTCATAATCAGCGTTGTTTTATTGCCAAAAAGTGCAATGCCACTCCCACAACTTTTCACGAAAAAGGATGAATTTCGTATTGTGACATCCTCATGGCCGAAACAGTCCTCCGAGCATATATGAGGGCGACCTTGTTGAGTTGCACGGAGAAAAACATCCAAGAAAATAACTTGTATTAGCTTTTACCAGTTGGTGGCGCTACTACTACGATGAAAAATAAGTTGGTAGATGTCTTCAGGGCTGAAGTATCCTCAAATGTGTACAACTTCGAGAAGATAGGATCATCTGAGTCATGTTGCCGGAGCTTTTGTTGCCTCAAAGTACAATCGGACTTTTCAGCACCGTAATTGCCACGCCTTTTGCCAAAACGTCACAAAACTCGGCAGAGAGTAAGATCATTGTCTTGAGTCTTTTCTGACTAATTTTCAGTCGGATTCGTCAAAAGGGCACCGTGCAGTACGTGAAAATTAAAATAAAAACAAATTTTTGATTCCACTTGGCGGCGCTGTGTGTATAACAAAATAATAACATTAAGATGTCTTCAGGTCGGGACATTTTATTTACAGGTGAATGTTTGGATTTTTAGGAGCATGTGCAGGGGAGTTATTAAGCATTCATTTATTTGTATTAGGTTCATTTTGTCTTCTTATTATTGATATTTGACAGATTCATTAAAAGCAGACAATTATGTTTTCGGTAAAATTTTTTACCTGACATGTTTCGGCGAGTCTTTCGCCTTCTTCAGAGTGTCGCATGATGGTGTCTTGAGACCCGTCTTTATCAGCTGATGTTCCATGAGGGTGTGACTTACCTGTCAAAAAAATGAAAAATCGGAGCAGTAAAAGAACAAGCACAACATGAACATTACAAATCAGCAATCACTGACCACTGCAAAAGGGAAAACCACATCATGGACCGGGAGAAGGGCAGGGTCATCGGCACCGAAGAGAACAAACAACAGCGCTGGATCAGAGAGGCCATTGAGATCTGCAAGCGAGGCATAAAAACCATGAACAGAGACAAGGGAGCCTTCATCCTCTCTACCACCTGGAGCAGCATCTTGGCGGAGTTAACGGACAGCGGGGGGCGTGACTTGCCTTCATTCTTGTGACAGGTAAGTCACGCCCTCATGGAACATCAGCTGATAAAGACGGGCCACAAGACACCATCATGTGACACTCTGAAGAAGGCGAAAGACTTTCGTATTGTGACATCCTCAAGGCCTAAACACTCATCCGAGCAAATATAAGGTAGATTTTGTTAACCTGCCCGGAGAAAAACATCAACGAAAATAATTTGTATTTGTTTTAACCAGTTGGTGGCGCTACCACTGCGATCAAAAATAAGTTGGCAGCCGTCTTCAGGGCCTGAATATCCTCAAATGTGAAAAATTTCGAGAAGATGGATCATCTGAATCATTTTGCAGGAACTTTTGTTGCCACGGAGAATAATCAGACTCTGCGGCACCGTAATAGCCACGCCCTTCGAAGGAAAGTCACAAAAATAGGGATAGAGTAAGATCAATGTCTTGAGTCTTTTCTAGCCAATTTTCAATCGGATTCGTTAAAAGGGCACCGTGCAGTACGTCAAAATGTAAAAAATGATATTGATTGGCGCAAGGTGTATAACTGAATATAAACATATAGATGTCTTCAGGTACCGACTCTTTATGTACATGTGAAGTTTTGGATTTTTAGCAGCATGTGCAAGAGAGTTATTAAGCATTTTGTCCATTGCGGCGAAGGAAATCTTAAGTGAAAACTTCGAAGCCCCGCCCCCGTCATATAGTATTTCGGAAACAAAAAATTTTAGCCCCAGTGTTTGTCCCAGGTCTTAAGATGCTACAGACAGAATTTTAAGGCAATCAGATGAAGCCTTTAGGATCAGGGTGCAAAAGAATGACCCCTGTAAACATGCAAAAAAGGGCAAAAGTCGGACTTTCAAAAATTCATAACTCACTTCCTGTTCATATTAGACGTTAAAATATCACATTTTTCGCCATGCCCGATGAGACTGCCAAGTTTGGTGAATTTTTGTGCATGTTTCGGGGGTCAAAAATGCAATCGAACAATCGGAAAAATAATAATAATAATAATTTCTACAAAAACAATAGGGACTTCGCAGCGGTCGCTGCTCAGGCCCTAATAATAATAATAATAATAATAATAATAAAAGTAATAATATTTTCTACAAAAACAGTAGGGACCTCGCAGCCGTCGCAGCTTGGGCCCTAATAACAATTTCTAGAAAAACAATAGGGACCTCGCAGCGGTCACTGCTCGGGCCCTAATAATAATAATAATAAAAATAATAATAATTTCCACAAAAACAATGGGGACCTCGTAGCGGTCGCTGCTCGGGCCCTAATAATAATTTCTACATAAACAATAGGGACCTCGCCGCGGTCGCTGCTCGGGCCCCAATAATAATTTCTACACAAAGTCCATTGTGGTGACGCGCCCCTTTTAAGTAAATTCAAAATGGCCGACTTCCTGTAAAACCTAGCTCATTGCTCCAAGAGACTTTTTTGTAGGTCTTGGTCTTATACATACAGTGAACCCTCGCTACTTCGCGGTTCACCTTTCGCGGGTTCAGTGCTTCGCGGGTATAAAAAAATATTCGGGGGCATTGTAGTTTCGCCGAGCGGCACGACGGGCGCTGGAGCGGTTAGACGGCCGGCGTGCGCCGAAGAAGAGCGTGGGCGAAGAGGAGAGTGGACGAAGAAGAGCACGTTCCCCCGGACACGATCGGTGGCGACGTTTCGCGCGGTTCGGACCGTACCAGAGCTCCGGCCGGCGTGCGTGGCAGTTAAGCCGTAGAGGAGCACCTTCCCCGGGCACGGGCGGCGCCAAGCGGCCCCTAAGTTTAACCGAATGGAAGCTCCGGAGGAGGAGGGCATGCTCGCGTCACAGTAAGCCAAAGAGGAGCACCTTCCCCGGGCACGGGCGGTTCCAAGCGGCCCCTAAGTTTAACCGAATGGAAGCTCCGGAGGAGGCGGGCATGCTCGCGTCACAGTAAGCCGAAGAGGAGCACCTTCCCCGGGCACGGGCGGTGCCAAGAGGCCCCTAAGTTTAACCGAATGGAAGCTCCGGGGCAGGAGGGCGGGCGTGTGTCACAGTAAAGCCGAATTGGAACACCTCTTCCGCCCGGGCACGAACGGAGCGCGAAGCTGTCAGTTATGAATGAATAAATGAATAAATAAATAAATAAATAAAGAATGCCACCTTTCATTTCACAGGGCACACCGGACGGCGTACCAGCAGGTAAAAGTCGGAGTAATTAAATAAATACAAAAAGAATGGCTGGGGAATAAAAAAATAATACGTTTTAATAATAATTTGGTTTTTTTGTTATAACATGAATTTCACTCTCTCTCTCTGTCTATATATACATATATATATATATCTATATATCTATATATATATATATATTTATTTATTATATATATTGTATTTTTTTTTAAGCATTTTTGAAGGTGCGCCGCTACTTCGCGGATTTTCAGTTTTCGCGGGTGGTTTCTGTCCCCATTAACCGCGATAACCGAGGGTTCACTGTACTCCATAAAATTTACAAAAAGCAAGGTGAAACACTCAACCAGGGCTGCTTTTTTGAACATTTCTCGAGGGCCATGGCGAGCCATTTCAAAAAAGCTGCACAACTAACGTATAAAATATTGATAAATTTGCTCTGCCTGATGTGTGTGTAAAGTTTCACGAGTTGTCGTTCATATTTAGAACCTCATAATCAGCGTTGTTTTATTGCCGAACAGTGCAATGCCACTCCCACAACTTTTCACGAAAAAGGATGAATTTCGTATTGTGACATCCTCATGGCCGAAACAGTCCTCCGAGCATATATGAGGGCGCCCTTGTTGAGTTGCACGGAGAAAAACATCCAAGAAAATAACTTGTATTAGCTTTTACCAGTTGGTGGCGCTACTACTACGATGAAAAATAAGTTGGTAGATGTCTTCAGGGCTGAAGTATCCTCAAATGTGTACAACTTCGAGAAGATAGGATCATCTGAGTCATGTTGCCGGAGCTTTTGTTGCCACAGAGTACAATCTGACTTTTCAGCACCGTAATAGCCACGCCTTTTGCCAAAACGACACAAAATTCGGCAGAGAGTAAGATCATTGTCTTGAGTCTTTTCTGACTAATTTTCAGTCGGATTCGTCAAAAGGGCACCGTGCAGTATGTGAAAATTAAAATAAAAACACATTTTTGATTCCACTTGGCGGCGCTGTGTGTATAACAAAATAATAACATTAAGATGTCTTCAGGTCGGGACGTTTTATTTACAGGTGAAGGTTTGGATTTTTAGGAGCATGTGCAGGGGAGTTATTAAGCATTCATTTATTTGTATTAGGTTCATTTTGTCTTCTTATTATTGATATTTGACTGATTCATTAAAAGCAGACAATTATGTTTTAGGTTAATTTTTTACCTGACATGTTTCGGCGAGTCTTTCGCCTTCTTCAGAGTGTCGCATGATGGTGTCTTGAGACCCGTCTTTATCAGCTGATGTTCCATGAGGGTGTGACTTACCTGTCAAAAAAATTAAAAATCAGAGCAGTAAAAGAACAAGCACAACATGAACATTACAAATCAGCAATCACTGACCACTGCAAAAGGGAAAACCACATCATGGACCGGGAGAAGGGCAGGGTCATCCGCACCGAAGAGAACAAACAACAGCGCTGGATCAGAGAGGCCATTGAGATCTGCAAGCGAGGCATAAAAACCATGAACAGAGACAAGGGAGCCTTCATCCTCTCTACCACCTGGAGCAGCATCTTGGCAGAGTGAACGGACAGCGGGGGGCGTGACTTGCCTTCATTCTTGTGACAGGTAAGTCACGCCCTCATGGAACATCAGCTGATAAAGACGGGTCACAAGACACCATCATGTGACACTCTGAAGAAGGCGAAAGACTTTCGTATTGTGACATCCTCAAGGCCTAAACACTCATCCGAACAAATATAAGGTAGATTTTGTTAACCTGCCCGGAGAAAAACATAAACGAAAATAATTTGTATTTGTTTTAACCAGTTGGTGGCGCTACCACTGCGATCAAAAATAAGTTGGCAGCCGTCTTCAGGGCCTGAATATCCTCAAATGTGAAAAATTTCGAGAAGATGGATCATCTGAATCATTTTGCAGGAACTTTTGTTGCCACGGAGATTAATCAGACTCTGCGGCACCGTAATAGCCACGCCCTTCGAAGGAAAGTCACAAAAATAGGGATAGAGTAAGATCAATGTCTTGAGTCTTTCCTAGCCAATTTTCAATCGGATTCGTTAAAAGGGCACCGTGCAGTACGTCAAAATGTAAAAAATGATATTGATTGGCGCAAGGTGTATAACTGAATATAAACATATAGATGTCTTCAAGTACCGACTCTTTATGTACATGTGAAGTTTTGGATTTTTAGCTGCATGTGCAGGAGAGTTATTAAGCATTTTGTCCATTGCGGCGAAGGAAATCTTAAGTGAAAACTTCGAAGCCCCGCCCCCGTTCATATAGTATTTCGGAAACAAAAAATTTTAGCCCCAGTGTTTGTCCCAGGTCTTAAGATGCTACAGACAGAATTTTAAGGCAATCAGATGAAGCCTTTAGGATCAGGGTGCAAAAGAATGACCCCTGTAAACATGCAAAAAAGGGCAAAAGTCGGACTTTCAAAAATTCATAACTCACTTCCTGTTCATATTAGACGTTAAAATATAAAATTTTTCGCCATGCCCGATGAGACTGCCAAGTTTGGTGAATTTTTGTGCATGTTTCGGGGGTCAAAAATGCGATCGAACAATCGGAAAAATAATAATAATAATAATTTCTACAAAAACAATAGGGACTTCGCAGCGGTCGCTGCTCAGGCCCTAATAATAATAATAATAATAAAAGTAATAATATTTTCTACAAAAACAATAGGGACCTCGCAGCCGTCGCAGCTCGGGCCCTAATAACAATTTCTAGAAAAACAATAGGGACCTCGCAGCGGTCACTGCTCGGGCCCTAATAATAATAATAATAATAATTTCCACAAAAACAATGGGGACCTCGTAGCGGTCGCTGCTCGGGCCCTAATAATAATTTCTACAAAAACAATAGGGACCTCTCCGCGGTCGCTACTCGGGCCCCAATAATAATTTCTACACAAAGTCCATTGTGGTGACCCGCCCCCTTTTAAGTAAATTCAAAATGGCCGACTTCCTGTAAAACCTAGCTCATTGCTCCAAGAGACTTTTTTGTAGGTCTTGGTCTTATACATACAGTGAACCCTCGCTACTTGGCGGTTCACCTTTCGCGGGTTCAGTGTTTCGCGGGTCTAAAAAATATTCGGGGGCATTGTAGTTTCGCCGAGCGGCACGACGGGGTGCTGGAGCGGTTAGACGGCCGGCGTGCGCCGAAGAAGAGCGTGGGCGAAGAGGAGAGTGGACGAAGAAGAGCACGTTCCCCCGGACACGATGGGTGGCGACGTTTCGCGCGGTTCGGACAGTACCAGAGCTCCGGCCGGCGTGCGTGGCAGTTAAGCCGTAGAGGAGCACCTTCCCCGGGCACGGGCGGTGCCAAGCGGCCCCTAAGTTTAACCGAATGGAAGCTCCGGAGGAGGAGGGCATGCTCGCGTCACAGTAAGCCGAAGAGGAGCACCTTCCCCGGGCACGGGCGGTTCCAAGCGGCCCCTAAGTTTAACCGAATGGAAGCTCCGGAGGAGGAGGGCATGCTCGCGTCACAGTAAGCCGAAGAGGAGCACCTTCCCCGGGCACGGGCGGTTCCAAGCGGCCCCTAAGTTTAACCGAATGGAAGCTCCGGAGGAGGAGGGCATGCTCGCGTCACAGTAAGCCGAAGAGGAGCACCTTCCCCGGGCACGGGCGGTGCCAAGAGGCCCCTAAGTTTAACCGAATGGAAGCTCCGGGGGAGGAGGGCGGGTGTGTGTCACAGTTAAGCCGAATTGGAGCACCTCTTCCGCCCGGGCACGAGCGGAGCGCGAAGCTGTCAGTTATGAATGTATAAAAGAATAAATAAATAAATAAATAAAGAATGCCACCTTTCATTTCACAGGGCACACCGGACGGCGTACCAGCAGGTAAAAGTCGGAGTAATTAAATAAATACAAAAAGAATGGCTGGGGAATAAAAAAATAATACGTTTTAATAATAATTTGGTTTTTTTGTTATAACATGAATTTCACTCTCTCTCTCTGTCTATATATACATATATATATATATCTATATATATATATATATATATTTATTTATTATATATATTGTATATTTTTTTAAGCATTTTTGAAGGTGCGCCGCTACTTCGCGGATTTTCAGTTTTCGCGGGTGGTCTCTGTCCCCATTAACCGCGATAACCGAGGATTCACTGTACTCCATAAAATTTACAAAAAGCGAGGTGAAACACTCAACCAGGGCTGCTTTTTTTAACATTTCTCGAGGGCCATGGCGAGCCATTTCAAAAAAGCTGCACAACTAACGTATAAAATATTGATAAATTTGCTCGGCCTGATGTGTGTGTAAAGTTTCACGAGTTGTCGTTCATATTTAGAACCTCATAATCAGCGTTGTTTTATTGCCGAACAGTGCAATGCCACTCCCACAACTTTACAAGAAAAAGGACGAATTTCGTATTGTGACATCCTCATGGCCGAAACAGTCATCCGAGCATATATGAGGGCGACCTTGTTGAGTTGCACGGAGAAAAACATCCAAGAAAATAACTTGTATTAGCTTTTACCAGTTGGTGGCGCTACTACTACGATGAAAAATAAGTTGGTAGATGTCTTCAGGGCTGAAGTATCCTCAAATGTGTACAACTTCGAGAAGATAGGATCATCTGAGTCATGTTGCCGGAGCTTTTATTGCCACAGAGTACAATCTGACTTTTCAGCACCGTAATAGCCACGCCTTTTGCCAAAACGTCACAAAATTCGGCAGAGAGTAAGATCATTGTCTTGAGTCTTTTCTGACTAATTTTCAGTCGGATTCGTCAAAAGGGCACCGTGCATAATGTGAAAATTTAAATAAAAACAAATTTTTGATTCCACTTGGCGGCGCTGTGTGTATAACAAAATAATAACATTAAGATGTCTTCAGGTCGGGACGTTTTATTTACAGGTGAAGGTTTGGATTTTTAGGAGCATGTGCAGGGGAGTTATTAAGCATTCGTTTATTTGTATTAGGTTCATTTTGTCTTCTTATTATTGATATTTGACTGATTCATTAAAAGCAGACAATTATGTTTTAGGTTAATTTTTTACCTGACATGTTTCGGCGAGTCTTTCGCCTTCTTCAGAGTGTCGCATGATGGTGTCTTGAGACCCGTCTTTATCAGCTGATGTTCCATGAGGGTGTGACTTACCTGTCAAAAAAATTAAAAATCAGAGCAGTAAAAGAACAAGCACAACATGAACATTACAAATCAGCAATCACTGACCACTGCAAAAGGGAAAACCACATCATGGACCGGGAGAAGGGCAGGGTCATCCGCACCGAAGAGAACAAACAACAGCGCTGGATCAGAGAGGCCATTGAGATCTGCAAGCGAGGCATAAAAACCATGAACAGAGACAAGGGACCCTTCATCCTCTCTACCACCTGGAGCAGCATCTTGGCGGAGTGAACGGACAGCGGGGGGCGTGACTTGCCTTCATTCTTGTGAATGGTAAGTCATGCCCTCATGGAACATCAGCTGATAAAGACGGGCCACAAGACACCATCATGTGACACTCTGAAGAAGGCGAAAGACTTTCGTATTGTGACATCCTCAAGGCTTAAACACTCATCCGAGCAAATATAAGGTAGATTTTGTTAACCTGCCCGGAGAAAAACATCAACGAAAATAATTTGTATTTGTTTTAACCAGTTGGTGGCGCTACCACTGCAATCAAAAATAAGTTGGCAGCCGTCTTCAGGGCCTGAATATCCTCAAATGTGAAAAATTTCAAGAAGATGGATCATCTGAATCATTTTGCAGGAACTTTTGTTGCCACGGAGAATAATCAGACTCTGCGGCACCGTAATAGCCACGCCCTTCGAAGGAAAGTCACAAAAATAGGGATAGAGTAAGATCAATGTCTTGAGTCTTTTCTAGCCAATTTTCAATCGGATTCGTTAAAAGGGCACCGTGCAGTTTGTCAAAATGTAAAAAATGATATTGATTGGCGCAAGGTGTATAACTGAATATAAACATATAGATGTTTTCAGGTACCGACTCTTTATGTACATGTGAAGTTTTGGATTTTTAGCAGCATGTGCAAGAGAGTTATTAAGCATTTTGTCCATTGCGGCGAAGGAAATCTTAAGTGAAAACTTCGAAGCCCCGCCCCCGTCATATAGTATTTCGGAAACAAAAAATTTTAGCCCCAGTGTTTGTCCCAGGTCTTAAGATGCTACAGACAGAATTTTAAGGCAATCAGATGAAGCCTTTAGGATCAGGGTGCAAAAGAATGACCCCTGTAAACATGCAAAAAAGGGCAAAAGTCGGACTTTCAAAAATTCATAACTCACTTCCTATTCATATTAGACATTAAAATATCAAATTTTTCGCCATGCCCGATGAGACTGCCAAGTTTGGTGAATTTTTGTGCATGTTTCGGGGGTCAAAAATGCAATCGAACAATCGGAAAAATAATAATAATAATAATTTCTACAAAAACAATAGGGACTTCGCAGCGGTCGCTGCTCAGGCCCTAATAATAATAATAATAATAAGAGAAGATAAGATAAGATGTCCTTTATTAGTCCCACAATGGGGAAATTTGAAAGTAATAATATTTTCTACAAAAACAATAGGGACCTCGCAGCCGTCGCAGCTCGGGCCCTAATAACAATTTCTAGAAAAACAATAGGGACCTCGCAGCGGTCACTGCTCGGGCCCTAATAATAATAATAATAATAATTTCCACAAAAACAATGGGGACCTCGTAGCGGTCGCTGCTCGGGCCCTAATAATAATTTCTACATAAACAATAGGGACCTCGCCGCGGTCGCTGCTCGGGCCCCAATAATAATTTCTACACAAAGTCCATTGTGGTGACCCGCCCCCTTTTAATAAATTCAAAATGGCCGACTTCCTGTAAAACCTAGCTCATTGCTCCAAGAGACTTTTTTGTAGGTCTTGGTCTTATACATACAGTGAACCCTCGCTACTTCGCGGTTCACCTTTCGCGGGTTCAGTGCTTCGCGGGTATAAAAAATATTCGGGGGCATTGTAGTTTCGCCGAGCGGCACGACGGGGCGCTGGAGCGGTTAGACGGCCGGCGTGCGCCGAAGAAGAGCGTGGGCGAAGAGGAGAGTGGACGAAGAAGAGCACGTTCCCCCGGACACGATCGGTGGCGACGTTTCGCGCGGTTCGGACCGTACCAGAGCTCCGGCCGGCGTGCGTGGCAGTTAAGCCGTAGAGGAGCACCTTCCCCGGGCACGGGCGGTGCCAAGCGGCCCCTAAGTTTAACCGAATGGAAGCTCCGGAGGAGGAGGGCATGCACGCGTCACAGTAAGCCGAAGAGGAGCACCTTCCCCGGGCACGGGCGGTTCCAAGCGGCCCCTAAGTTTAACCGAATGGAAGCTCCGGAGGAGGAGGGCATGCTCGCGACACAGTAAGCCGAAGAGGAGCACCTTCCCCGGGCACGGGCGGTGCCAAGCGGCCCCTAAGTTTAACCGAATGGAAGCTCCGGGGGAGGAGGGTGGGCGTGTGTCACAGTTAAGCCGAATTGGAGCACCTCTTCCGCCCGGGCACGAGCGGAGCGCGAAGCTGTCAGTTATGAATGAATAAATGAATAAATAAATAAATAAATAAAGAATGGCACCTTTCATTTCACAGGGCACACCAGACGGCGTACCAGCAGGTAAAAGTCTGAGTAATTAAATAAATACAAAAAGAATGGCTGGGGAATAAAAAAATAATACGTTTTAATAATAATTTGTTTTTTTTGTTATAACATGAATTTCACTCTCTCTCTCCCCGTATATATATATATATATATATATATATATATATATATATATATATATATATATATATATATATATATATATTGTATTTTTTTTTTAAGCATTTTTGAAGGTGCGCTGCTACTTCGCGGATTTTCAGTTTTCGCGGGTGGTCTCGGTCCCCATTAACCGCGATAACCGAGGGTTCACTGTACTCCATAAAATTTACAAAAAGCGAGGTGAAACACTCAACCAGGGCTGCTCTGCATGTTGTGCTGGGCCACCTGGAACAACAGCGGAGCTATGCAAGGATGCTCTTTGTGGACTACAGCTCGGCATTCAACACGATCATCCCAGACATCCTCGTCGCCAAACTGGACACTCTCGGCCTCCCTGCCCTCACACGCATCTGGATTAAGGACTTTCTGACCAACAGACCCCAGACTGTGTTGCTCGGCCCCTACACGTCCTCCACCCTCATGCTGAGCACCGGTTCCCCCCAAGGATGCGTGCTGAGCCCTCTCCTGTACGCCCTCTACACCTACGACTGCAGCCCGGCCCACGGCAACAACACCATCGTCAAGTTTGCTGACGACACGACAGTGGTCGGTCTGATCTCGGAAGGTGACGAGACAGCCTACAGAGAGGAGGTAGGGAGACTGACAACTTGGTGCAAGGAGAACAGACTGCACCTTAACTCTGCTAAAACAAAGGAGATTGTCGTCGACTTCAGGAGGAACAAGACGCTGCCGCCCCCCCTCTGCATCGAAGGCGTGTGTGTGGAGAGGGTCCACACGTTCAAGTTCCTGGGAGTACAGATCTCCGATGACCTTTCTTGGAGTCACAACACCACAGCAGTGGTAAAGAAGGTCCGCCAACGTCTGCACTTCCTGAGAGTCCTCAGGAAATTCAACCTGGACAGGAAGCTGCTGCTGGCCTTCTACCACTCGTCCATCGAGAACCTGCTGACGTACTGTGTCTCCACCTGGTACAGCGGCTGCACTGAGGCGGACAGAGTGAGGCTCCAGAGGACAGTCAAAACAGCGCAAAGGATTATTGGCTGCCCTCTCCCCTCGCTGTCGGACATCTACACCGCCCGGTGCCTCAGAAGGGCTCTCAACATCGTCAAAGACAATACCCACCCAAACTCACACCTGTTCGACCTGTTGCCCTCTGGCAGGCGCTACAGATGCATCAAATCAAGGACCAATAGACTGAGAAACAGTTTCTTTCCGAGAGCCATCTACATACTGAACTCTCACACACACACGAGACCACCCTAACCTTGCAAAACAGCATTGTGATGTGTTTCTATATGCCCTATTTAGTACTGAATTCCATTGCACTGTCTTATTTATTTATCTAATTTATATATTGTCTGTATTATTGTTGTATTGCACTGGAGAGGGGAGCCCTCTAATCTCGTTGCACACTTGAGTACAATGACAATAAAGGGATTTCTATTTCTATTCTATTCTTTTTTTAACTTTTCTCGAGGGCCATGGCGAGCCATTTAAAAAAAGCTGCACAACTAACGTATAAAATATTGATAAATTTGCTCTGCCTGATGTGTGTGTAAAGTTTCACGAGTTGTCGTTCATATTTAGAACCTCATAATCAGCGTTGTTTTATTGCCGAACAGTGCAATGCCACTCCCACAACTTTTCACGAAAAAGGATGAATTTCGTATTGTGACATCCTCATGGCCGAAACAGTCATCCGAGCATATATGAGGGCGACCTTGTTGAGTTGCACGGAGAAAAACATCCAAGAAAATAATTTGTATTAGCTTTTACCAGTTGGTGGCGCTACTACTACGATGAAAAATAAGTTGGTAGATGTCTTCAGGGCTGAAGTATCCTCAAATGTGTACAACTTCGAGAAGATAGGATCATCTGAGTCATGTTGCCGGAGCTTTTGTTGCCACAAAGTACAATCGGACTTTTCAGCACCGTAATAGCCACGCCTTTTGCCAAAACGTCACAAAATTCGGCAGAGAGTAAGATCATTGTCTTGAGTCTTTTCTGACAAATTTTCAGTCGGATTCGTCAAAAGGGCACCGTGCAGTACGTGAAAATTAAAATAAAAACACATTTTTGATTCCACTTGGCGGCGCTGTGTGTATAACAAAATAATAACATTAAGATGTCTTCAGGTCGGGACGTTTTATTTACAGGTGAAGGTTTGGATTTTTAGGAGCATGTGCAGGGGAGTTATTAAGCATTCATTTATTTGTATTAGGTTCATTTTGTCTTCTTATTATTGATATTTGACAGATTCATTAAAAGCAGACAATTATGTTTTAGGTTAATTTTTTACCTGACATGTTTCGGCGAGTCTTTCGCCTTCTTCAGAGTGTCGCATGATGGTGTCTTGAGACCCGTCTTTATCAGCTGATGTTCCATGAGGGTGTGACTTACCTGTCAAAAAAATGAAAAATCAGAGCAGTAAAAGAACAAGCACAACATGAATATTACAAATCAGCAATCACTGACCACTGCAAAAGGGAAAACCACATCATGGACCGGGAGAAGGGCAGGGTCATCCGCAACGAAGAGAACAAACAACAGCGCTGGATCAGAGAGGCCATTGAGATCTGCAAGCGAGGCATAAAAACCATGAACAGAGACAAGGGAGCCTTCATCCTCTCTACCACCTGGAGCAGCATCTTGGCGGAGTGAACGGACAGCGGGGGGCGTGACTTGCCTTCATTCTTGTGACAGGTAAGTCACGCCCTCATGGAACATCAGCTGATAAAGACGGGTCACAAGACACCATCATGTGACACTCTGAAGAAGGCGAAAGACTTTCGTATTGTGACATCCTCAAGGCCTAAACACTCATCCGAGCAAATATAAGGTAGATTTTGTGAACCTGCCCGGAGAAAAACATCAACGAAAATAATTTGTATTTGTTTTAACCAGTTGGTGGCGCTACCACTGCGATCAAAAATAAGTTGGCAGCCGTCTTCAGGGCCTGAATATCCTCAAATGTGAAAAATTTCGAGAAGATGGATCATCTGAATCATTTTGCAGGAACTTTTGTTGCCACGGAGAATAATCAGACTCTGCGGCACCGTAATAGCCACGCCCTTCGAAGGAAAGTCACAAAAATAGGGATAGAGTAAGATCAATGTCTTGAGTCTTTTCTAGCCAATTTTCAATCGGATTCGTTAAAAGGGCACCGTGCAGTACGTCAAAATGTAAAAAATGTTATTGATTGGCGCAAGGTGTATAACAGAATATAAACATATAGATGTCTTCAGGTACCGACTCTTTATGTACATGTGAAGTTTTGGATTTTTAGCAGCATGTGCAGGAGAGTTATTAAGCATTTTGTCCATTGCGGCGAAGGAAATCTTAAGTGAAAACTTTGAAGCCCCGCCCCCGTCATATAGTATTTCGGAAACAAAAGATTTTAGCCCCAGTGTTTGTCCCAGGTCTTAAGATGCTACAGACAGAATTTTAAGGCAATCAGATGAAGCCTTTAGGATCAGGGTGCAAAAGAATGACCCCTGTAAACATGCAAAAAAGGGCAAAAGTCGGACTTTCAAAAATTCATAACTCACTTCCTGTTCATATTAGACGTTAAAATATCAAATTTCTCGCCATGCCCGATGAGACTGCCAAGTTTGGTGAGTTTTTGTGCATGTTTCGGGGTCAAAAATGCGATCGTACAATCGGAAAAATAATAATAATAATAATTTCTACAAAAACAACAGGGACTTCGCAGCGGTCGCTGCTCAGGCCCTAATAATAATAATAATAATAATAATAAAAGTAATAATATTTTCTACAAAAACAATAGGGACCTCGCAGCCGTCGCAGCTCGGGCCCTAATAACAATTTCTAGAAAAACAATAGGGACCTCGCAGCGGTCACTGCTCGGGCCCTAATAATAATAATAATAATAATTTCCACAAAAACAATGGGGACCTCGTAGCGGTCGCTGCTCGGGCCCTAATAATAATTTCTACATAAACAATAGGGACCTCGCCACGGTCGCTGCTCGGGCCCCAATAATAATTTCTACACAAAGTCCATTGTGGTGACCCGCCCCTTTTAAGTAAATTCAAAATGGCCGACTTCCTGTAAAACCTAGCTCATTGCTCCAAGAGACTTTTTTGTAGGTCTTGGTCTTATACATACAGTGAACCCTCGCTACTTCGCGGTTCACCTTTCGCGGGTTCAGTGCTTCGCGGGTATAAAAAATATTCGGGGGCATTGTAGTTTCGCCGAGCGGCACGACGGGCGCTGGAGCGGTTAGACGGCCGGCGTGCGCCGAAGAAGAGCGTGGGCGAAGAGGAGAGTGGACGAAGAAGAGCACGTTCCCCCGGACACGATCGGTGGCGACGTTTCGCGCGGTTCGGACCGTACCAGGGCTCCGGCCGGCGTGCGTGGCAGTTAAGCCGTAGAGGAGCACCGTCCCCGGGCACGAGCGGTGCCAAGCGGCCCCTAAGTTTAACCAAATGGAAGCTCCGGAGGAGGAGGGCATGCTCGCGTCACAGTAAGCCGAAGAGGAGCACCTTCCCCGGGCACGGGCGGTTCCAAGCGGCCCCTAAGTTTAACCAAATGGAAGCTCCGGAGGAGGAGGGCATGCTCGCGTCACAGTAAGCCGAAGAGGAGCACCTTTGCCGGGCACGGGCGGTTCCAAGCGGCCCCTAAGTTTAACCGAATGGAAGCTCCGGAGGAGGCGGGCATGCTCGCGTCACAGTAAGCCGAAGAGGAGCACCTTCCCCGGGCACGGGCGGTGCCAAGCGGCCCCTAAGTTTAACCGAATGGAAGCTCCGGGGGAGGAGGGCGGGCGTGTGTCACAGTTAAGCCGAATTGGAACACCTCTTCCGCCCGGACACGAACGGAGCGCGAAGCTGTCAGTTATGAATGAATAAATGAATAAATAAATAAATAATTAAAGAATGCCACCTTTCATTTCACAGGGAACACCGGACGGCGTACCAGCAGGTAAATGTCGGAGTAATTAAATAAATACAAAAAGAATGGCTGGGGAATAAAAAAATAATACGTTTTAATAATAATTTGGTTTTTTTGTTATAACATGAATTTCACTCTCTCTCTCTCTCTCTCCCCGTATATATATATATATATATATATATATATATATATATATATATATATATATATATATTATATATATTGTATTTTCTTTTAAGCATTTTTGAAGGTGCGCCGCTACTTCGCGGATTTTCAGTTTCCGCGGGTGGTCTCGGTCCCCATTAACCGCGATAACCGAGGGTTCACTGTACTCCATAAAATTTACAAAAAGCGAGGTGAAACACTCAACCAGGGCTGCTTTTTTGAACATTTCTCGAGGGCCATGGCGAGCCATTTCAAAAAAGCTGCACAACTAACGTATAAAATATTGATAAATTTGCTCTGCCTGATGTGTGTGTCAAGTTTCACGAGTTGTCGTTCATATTTAGAACCTCATAATCAGCGTTGTTTTATTGCCAAACAGTGCAATGCCACTCCCACAACTTTTCACGAAAAAGGATGAATTTCGTATTGTGACATCCTCATGGCCGAAACAGTCCTCCGAGCATATATGAGGGCGACCTTGTTGAGTTGCACGGAGAAAAACATCCAAGAAAATAACTTTTATTAGCTTTTACCAGTTGGTGGCGCTACTACTACGATGAAAAATAAGTTGGTAGATGTCTTCAGGGCTGAAGTATCCTCAAATGTGTACAACTTCGAGAAGATAGGATCATCTGAGTAATGTTGCCGGAGCTTTTGTTGCCACAGAGTACAATCGGACTTTTCAGCACCGTAATAGCCACGCCTTTTGCCAAAACGTCACAAAATTCGGCAGAGAGTAAGTGAGTCTTTTCTGACTAATTTTCAGTCGGATTCGTCAAAAGGGCACCGTGCAGTACGTGAAAATTAAAATAAAAACAAATTTTTGATTCCACTTGGCGGCGCTGTGTGTATAACAAAATAATAACATTAAGATGTCTTCAGGTCGGGACGTTTTATTTACAGGTGAAGGTTTGGATTTTTAGGAGCATGTCCAGGGGAGTTATTAAGCATTCATTTATTTGTATTAGGTTCATTTTGTCTTCTTATTATTGATATTTGACTGATTCATTAAAAGCAGACAATTATGTTTTAGGTTAATTTTTTACCTGACATGTTTCGGCGAGTCTTTCGCCTTCTTCAGAGTGTCGCATGATGGTGTCTTGAGACCCGTCTTTATCAGCTGATGTTCCATGAGGGTGTGACTTACCTGTCAAAAAAATTAAAAAATCAGAGCAGTAAAAGAACAAGCACAACATGAACATTACAAATCAGCAATCACTGACCACTGCAAAAGGGAAAACCACATCATGGACTGGGAGAAGGGCAGGGTCATCCGCACCGGAGAGAACAAACTACAGCGCTGGATCAAAGAAGCAATTGAGATCTGCAAGCGAGGCATAAAAACCATGAACAGAGACAAGGGAGCCTTCATCCTCTCTACCACCTGGAGCAGCATCTTGGCGGAGTGAACGGACAGCGGGGGGCGTGACTTGCCTTCATTCTTGTGACAGGTAAGGCACGCCTTCATGGAACATCAGCTGATAAAGACTGGTCACAAGACACCATCACAGGGTTCGAAGTTAACTTTAAAAACTGCTTCCCCATAGGGCAAGTGCCACTAAAATTTGCCTTGCCCGAGTGGCCAAATTACTTGCCCAACTAGGGCAAGTGACAATTTTTTTTCTCTTGCCCTGAGTGACTTTTTGTATGACAAAGTGTCTAATTACAAATTGCATGAATTTTTTGTTCGGACAGTTCCCGCCTAGAAAGAATTAAAAATACGTTACAATCATAAGTGTTGCTTATATAAAAATGTATCATGTATTAACACATTAATTAGGTGTCTGCTGACCCAGGATTATGTTATTGTTATGTTATGTTATATATCAAAGAGAATGTGGAATGACACTGAACGATGGAAGGTGGAAGGATGTGGAAAGATCGTGAATGACATTGAATGATTTGGAATGACACTGAAAGATTTTGAATAATACTGAATGACACTGAATGAAGTAAAACTCACTGGGAACGGGCCAATTCAAGATAGCTGCCGCACTGTGGGGGAGGCTTTGGTACCAAATTTGGAAAGAGACCCAAACGGTTGGGTCCATTTTATATCAGTGTGGGGGTGAAACGTTGGTCTTGGCGTTGCTGTCTGAATATTGGAGAAGTGAGAAGACAAAGTAAAACAGAACAATTAAAATCACTCTTCAAATACATATTGTTTGGTAAGCAGAGCATGATTTACAGCTCACCATTTTATTGCATGCACCAAGCATGTTATACATTTTTCTGTCCACGGGATGGCGTAGTCAAGAAAAATGAAGCATCTCGAAGCCCATTCGTGTGTGAAGTATTTCCCTGCAGGGCTTGGCTGCTTTATGGGGCTTCATTTTGCCATCACTAGTTTTAGATAGTTTTAATTTTTGAAAGAGCATTTTCATTTTACAGTGAACCCTCGCTACTTCGCGGTTCACCTTTCGCGGGTTCAGTGCTTCGCGGGTCTAAAAAATATTCGGGGGCATTGTAGTTTCGCCGAGCGGCACGACGGGGCGCTGGAGCTGTTAGACGGCCGGCATGCGCCGAAGAAGAGCGTGGGCGAAGAGGAGAGTGGACGAAGAAGAGCACGTTCCCCCGGGCACGATTTGGGGCGACGTTTCGCGCGGTTCGGACCGTACCAGAGCTCCGGCCAGCGTGCGTGGCAGTTAAGCCGAAGAGGAACAACTTCCGCCCGGGCACTAGCGGGGCGACATTTCGCTCTGTTCGGGAGCGTACGAGAGCTCCGGAGGAGGCCGGCCGGCGTGCGTGGCAGTTAAGCCGAAGAGGAGCACCTTCCCCGGGCACGGGCGGTGTCAAGCGGCCCCTAAGTTTAACCGAATGGAAGCTCCGGAGGAGGAGGGCATGCTCGCGTCACAGTTAAGCCGAAGAGAAGCACCTTCCCCGGGCACGGGCGGTGCCAAACGGCCCTTAAGTTTAACCGAATGGAAGCTCCGGGGGAGGAGGGCGGGCGTGTGTCACAGTTAAGCCGAATAGGAGCACCTTCCCCGGGCACGGGCGGGGCGAAATGAAACCGAGTTCAATCGAACGGAGACACGCTTCGGGGGAGCAGGTCCGGCGTGCATGACAATTAAGCCGAAGAGGAGCACCTCTTCCGCCCGAGCACGAGCGGAGCGCGAGGCTGTCAGTTATGAATGAATAAATGAATAAAAAAAATAAATGAAGAATGCCACCTTTCATTTCACAGGGCACACCGGACGGCGTACCAGCAGGTAAAGGTCGAAGCAATTAAAAAAATACAAAAAGAAGTAATTGAATAAATACAAAAATAATGGCTGGGGAATAAAAAAATAATAAGTTTTAATAATAATTTTTTTTTTTTTGTTATAGCATGAATTTCACTCTCTCTCTCTCTACCCGTGTGTGTATATATATATATATATATATATATATATATATATATATATTTATTAATTTTTTTTTTTTAAACATTTTTGAAGGTGCACCACTACTTCGCACTTTTTTTTTTAAGCATTTTTGAAGGTGCGCCGCTACTTCGCGGATTTTCAGTTTTCGCGGGTGGTCTCGGTCCCCATTAACCGCGATAACCGAGGGTTCACTGTATTTTTTTCATTATCGAATTTTATTTTTTTCTATTCAAGTTTTGAGTTCATTTTCGTTTACTAAAATAACCTTGGGCTGCAACTACTATCACAGCAACGGCTCATTATATTTTGGCTGCTAAATATGCCAATTTGTCAGAGAGAAGACCGTGACAAAGAATGGCCCAATCGCAATAAACACTCTACACCATACGTTCCTCGTTGACGTGTACATGGGGTGTTGCAGAGCACAGGTTCCAAGCGTACCGATATTGCAAAATTGGGACAATGCGTGTGACGACACCAACTTCCGCCTCCTATGTCATCGAGCTTGGCGGCACGTTATCATTATGTATTTATTTGTAACAATTTTGACGTTGAGAGTGATATTAAAACTTAAGTAATGTGGTAGTTAGGAAAAAACCCTGGCTTGGGACCCACCGGAACAAGCTATAGCTTCATTTGTACTATTTGAGGCGCTCTCACAATCTGCGGCGCATGCACACAAGGTCGCTAAGTACGCTAGCTGCACTCGGACAAAACACGTAGGTGACTTTAAAAGAGTGACCGAAATTGCACACATGCAACTGTTTATCATAATGTCATAATTCGATATGTACATTTGAAGAGAATTTTTTTCAGCATGGGCACAAGAATTCCACCGAACATCGCCAGTTCAATGGGATTTTGGTTAAGTCCGCAAATAATTGTGGACAATATACTTTGGCTGCGCGCTCGAATAATTTTACTCGTATATACTTCAATGAGGGTGTAGTGTGGGTATCGGGATCTTTAACACGCCCTAACACGAAGCTGACTCTCCAACCGCCACAGCCTTTTAATGACGAAATTATAAAATAAACATAAACACTGTTCAACAACATAAAATAAAATAAAAAATCACATCATACTTACATTTATAAACTTTAATCCTCAAGAACATTATTCTCAGGTTGACCGAAAGACGAGGACACGGGAGCGCCTCGGGCATGTTCTTCTTCCTTGTGTAGGCGAATGACATTTTAAGGTGCTTGTCCGCCACCTGCTGTGCTGAACTATGTATTAAATAAGAAAAGCAAATTGTTGAATGTTTTTTCCCCAATGAAGACTGAATTGTAAAATACCCGGAAATGGCTTTTCTGTTTTATTGTGCATTTAAAAAAAATTCAGATTGTCCTTTTTTGTTGAGATAATTGTTGAATATTGAAATTGCACATGTAACTGGTAATTTAGTTTTAGACATTATTTGAACCAGTGGAGGGCCATGCATTTCACACCTGGGCCTTCAATGAAGTCCTACTTCGTCCTACTTGAATAAATCCCCCTCATAATACCATAATTTATGACACCACGGGTGGACAAACAATATACAGAAAAGCACTTAGACAGCACTGACCGAGTGTTGGACGATATAGCTTCTCTTGAAAGGTCCGTGTTGAAAATGGCCTCGCAAGTGAATCTTCAATTTCTAAAGATAAAGATGTCTTTTAATTGTCCCATAACGGGGACATTTGCAGTGTTACAGCAGCAAAGATATACATCACACAGTGGCACCGACGTAATGTAGCCGTTAATGTATAACATTGGCAGCAGGCATTCATAAAAAGCATGCAAATATACACAGTATATACGTATATACACAGATCCCCATGTATATACACACTTACAGCCCACAACATATACAAGTGTAAGGAAACACTCCTAATGCCTGTCTATGGTTCAGAGGGGAAATAAATAAAAACGCTGCAATGATAAAAAAAAATACTGAATGATTGAAAATACTGCAATGATAAAAATACTGCAAGAATAAAAGTACTGTACCCAGCCAACATGTCCAACTGGGCCCCAAATGGGGTAAATGCGGGATTCCTGGGTACCAAGTGGGAATGGGCTAGAAGTGGGCAATGGTACAGGGTTCCATGTGGGCGCCATCTGGGATTGGTGGGCATGGGCTTAAACTGGGCAAATGTTGTGGGTGCAATACGGGTTGTGTATGGGCTAAGTGGGCATGGGTTAGATCTGGTAAAGATAAAGATAAAGATGTCCTTTATTAGTCCCACAATGGGGAAATTTGAGGTGTTACAGCAGCAAAGATATAGCTCACACAGAGTCGGCGGCGTAATGTAGCCGTTAATGTATAACATTAGCAGCAGACATTCATAAAAAGCATGCAAATATACACAGTATAAACGTATCTAAGTGTAAGGAAACACTCCTAATGTCTGTCCATTATACAGAGGGGAAAATGCTGTAATGATAAAAACTACTGAATCTACTACTGAAACCATTTATAGGTCCTATTTGGGTTATGTGTGGGCTAAGTGGGCATGGGTTAGAACTGGTCAACCATGTGAGGGTCTCATATGGGCTGTATATGGGCCAAGTGGGCATGGGTTAGAGCTGGTCAACCATGTCTGGGTCCTATTTGGGTTATGTGTGGGCTAAGTGGGCATGGGTTAGAAGTGGTCACCATTTATCGGTCCTGTTTGGGTTATGTGTGGGATAAGTGGGCATAGGTTAGAGCTGGTCAACCATGTCTGGGTCCTGTATGGGTTATGGATGAGCTAAGCGGGCATGGGTTTGAAAATTTGTTCTGGAGCCTTTTTGATATTTAATGCATGCTATGCTAATAGTAACCACCCGAAGACTATTCTCAGTAGAACTATTCAATGGATGCCAAAACGATAGAGACATGGCCATGGAGCCTATGCTGCGAGATTGTGAAAGGACTAAAATAAGTGTAGGATTTTTGAGGACCAGAAGTCAGCTTTTATTAGGTTTGACATTGATTTAACTTATGGAACAATGCAAATTATGGTCGGGTTGTTGTTGGACTTTTTCCGCTTTTGACTAAGGGACGGGTGTTTTTATTTTCTGGGACTCTTTAGAACAAGCGGCACGGTGGCGGACTGGTTAGCAAGTCCGCATCACAGTACAGAAGTGCAAGGTTCTCCCTGTGCCTGCTAGGGTTTTCGCCGGTTTCCTCCCACTTTCCAAAAACATTCATGATAGGTTGATTGGTCACTGGTCCAAGGTCTGAGTGTGAGAGCGGATGGTTGCTTGTCTCTGTGTGCCCTGCGATTGACTGGCAACCAGTTCAGGGTGTACCCTGTCGACTGCCCGAAGACAGCTGGGATAGGCTCCAGCACTCCCGGGGACCCTTGTGAGGACAAGAAGCAGTACAGAGGATTGATTGATTTATTAAAATTAAAATTAAATTCATGTATTTATCTATGCTAAATTTAACAAGGCTGGACGTTATATTTTGTGAATTTACATGTACCCCCAACTGTGACTTAATAACCCTTAAGGGACAAGATAACATTTTATAATATTCCAGACAGCTAAGATTGTCATCTATGAACTATTTGACAAGGCAGGTCCAGCATCGTCAGCCACATCCAACAGTCAACACAGTTACTTTTTTTTTAATAAACAAAATCAACATTATTAATTAATGTTATTTTATTAATTCTGTATGCTGTGAAAGATCTTTATTCAAAGTATATTTGAAGTTATTTCTACCTTATTGCTTGATTTTTGTAGATTCAAGTTGGAGTTGTCAAAATTACAGATTCTTTTGAAGGCAGCATATTCAAACTGTGAGAAAAGGAGCGAATGCAAGCTACGCGGTCTTTGAGGTGCGGCAGAAGAGCTGAAAGCACGGTGAGTCCCGAACGATAATTGAATTAATTAATTAATCTTGGGTAAATGTCTGGCTCTCATTTTTTAGACTTACTTTACAATGTGTTTTGTAATTTTTCAAGGTTGCCTGTGTTGGAAAACTGCTTGGTGCGTTAGCTAAAACACAGTATGCTAAAATGATAAGTGACGAGAACACAGAGGGTATATCAACAACGTACGTACTCGAATTATTTTGGGGAAAACTTAAGTACATTATAATCACCCTTTTAATAATACTGATAAGCGTTGTGTGTTTTATTTATTTTTATGAGGACCTTTACAACGAGCTACATATTGTTAGCATTGGGCCTACGACGCTAAACACAGTGTCCCTCGATCTCTCTCCAAAATTCTCCAAAAGACTTAAGCTTTCACTCAAATTAATACAATCTACTCCACTAGCTCATTTAAGGCTTTTTTGTGATGTGTTTGATTTGGGTAAGTAAAGCAAAACATATTAACTGTTGAATGTTGCCTGTTATTTAAATAATAGAAATTCAAGATGAAAGTTGAACAGATATTGAAATGCTAGATTGGCTCATTCAGAATCATGCCACAATGTGCTTTGTATGTTTTGTGTGTGGGTTTATCAAGCTCTAATTCAATGCAGTGTCCAAAACGAGCGCGCATAATTGTTGGATGAATGTTGGTTAATAGAGTCAGATAATAGTTAAAATTCCAACAGTTGAACAGATGTTGAAATGCTAGATTGGCTCATTCAGAATCATGCCACAATGTGCTTTGTATGTTTTGTGTGTAGGCTTATCAAGCTCTAATTCAATGCAGTGTTGAGCTGCATTTGAGAGGAACTACGTAAGTAACTAATGTGGAAAAATTGTGACTTCTTTGTGTACTTTTATTTTGAATATTCAAATTTTGTGGGTAAAGGTTAGAGAAAATAAGTTTAAAATGAGAGCTGTACAGGTATTTAAGTTTTTGGTTTGTAAAATACCCGAATGTGGGTTTCAGCAGGTGAGGCAATGATTGGACAGAGCAAAAGCTATGCTCCAAAATAGAAGTGATTACACCTTCACTAGACTAACCTGCAGCTAATTACATAATTATAAAATTAACACTTTAACCTGGCTTCCCCATCACAGATGTATTCTTTTAAATGCAAAGCTTTTTGTTCTAGCTTTTGTTGTTAAATGACATTCATGCCCAAGTGTCTATGCATCCATTGCAGGGATGTTTTCTCAAGTGACGAGTCTGAAGCCTGTGATGACGAAGTACCATCTACACCTCCCCATGGATTGTCACAGAGAAAAAGCTTCCTAACCAAGAGAGGCGCTGCAGAAGGTCCTTGAGTACGTCCAACGTGTTGAGTCTGTGAGTCTACTGCAGGATCTAATGCAGGTATGAAAATGATGAAATTTTAATGTATTATCTTCAAAATTATAAATAATTATTTAATTTCTTGAAATATAAAATTAGGTACCCTAAACCCAAGTAGGAACCCCAGTCCCAGTACATTCCTGATTCTGGAGCTACAGAGATCAAACCATCCTACTGTATCACTAAATAGCCCCACCTCTAAAACCCTGATTCGGAAGGCCGAGTTGAAAGACTTCAGAGTTCAAGATGGTCAACTGCAACTATGATAAGCCGAATGTGTTCACCCCAAGTCGGAAACTGAGAAAAAGACTCAATTTTCACATGATTTCAGTCCCTTCTATATTTAAAAGAATGTATTGGGGCTCTAAAAATGTGAAATATTTTTACAAGTATTTCTTTTACTACTCATAGGCAGTTTCATAATAATAGTACAATTTGGCATCGTGTATTGTTTTTTGGTTCCATTCAAAATGCACAAGACGTATAGACATATTTTGTTTGTGGATCGCTGCAGCATCACACGAGCGCACAGAGACAAACGTGGCAGCAACTTAAAACAATTAAAATATCGAATCGAAATCGAGAACTGAAAATCAAAAATCGAATCGGGGCTTGAGTGAATCGTTACCTCCCTAATCATAATCATTTTGGTAGAATGTTGGGTTCTTGCCCTTTGAGTGTATATGGCGTTACCGAAGCTGTTCACTTAATCGACAATTCCTTTCCTGTGACGTTTATCATACCCAGTTTAACTGCCAAAATATTTTTAAGTGTGTGATGATTATCTGGATCGAGTGACACCCATGTTATAATGGTTGCAGGTATTGGTGGATTGGACGATAGTGTCAGAACAATGATGGCGTTCATCATGACAAATCCTCTGTCTCTGAAGTACAATCTCTTTGGACATCGTAGCAAGAACAAGCGCCGAGACCTGCCTTTTTCGGATGTTCTATACGGTAATATATTTTTTTTTTTTTTTTTTTTTTTTAAGGGATTGTGGTGTGAAGACATTTCAGCATGTCCCATAAGGTTTCACAATCATTAAATAGCTTTACTAAGTTGGCTTCTTGTCTTTTTTGTTTTAAGCACTGAAAAGGAATGGAGCCACAAAGGACATCAACGAGAAGGACACAGGCAACCCTGTCCAAGTGGTTCATGGGAGCTTGTGATCAAGGTGGGAATAGGGCAGTTCGAGCTCGGAGATCTCAAGGCAACTGTCAGGTTTAAAACGTCCTGACGCCATTTTTAGACTGAAGGTGGCATAAATCCAGACCAAACCAGTTAGAGTTTTGTTTTTGACCATTCGCGAATGGGAGAGGAAGTCAGGAGGTGAAGCAGGCGTCTTGCCAGTTCAATCTCGCGCACTCTCTCTCACTCTCTACCACCCGTTCGGTCTTTTATCAGCAACCTAAGCAGACAATGGAGGTCTGTCTGAAATTCTAGCAGGCAGGCAGGAAGCAATCAACCACAGTAGTCAGTCAGGAATTCGAAACTAAAGTGTGTGCGTGTGTTCCAGTTGTGCGCGTGTGTGCTAAAGCAATAATGTGAGTGTCTGTGTGTGTGTGCGCAATTATAACTGATACAAATAGTGTATAAAAACATGATTAGAAATACACAAACTATTTACATATCCTCATCCCATCTCACATTCCCCCGTTTGTGGGTTTAAATCATGTCCTGACGGCTTTAAGACAGATCATCATAATGAAATCATACAACAGTGTGGTCATCCGTGGAGGGGCGAAAACCCTCAGTAGGGACAAAATTCCCCTCCTCCCTTCCGGCGTGGAACGAGATTCTCATGGTATGTTGGTCACTTGGGAATAAAACATAAAAAAACTTCAATATACCTAGTGAAAAATAACAAAACTGTCTCCACGCAGAGCTTGTCTCCACGCAGAGCTTGTCTCTGCGGCGACTTGATGGAGGCCCTTGCCTCGTTGTAGGAGGGGACAGCCGTCTTTACCTCCCGGATCTTCGTGTGTGGTGTATGTGTGTGCATGTGTGGGGGCAGGGGCAAAAGGGTCCATGTGTTATTTAGGTTTCAGTGTCCAGTTCGAGTTTGTCATTGTCCAGTTCGAATTCGTCATTCTCAACATCAATCAGGTTGTAATGGTACATTTGGGCAACAAACATGCAGTTAATAATCATCTTTGTCATAAGAATAATGCAACATGAACAGACTACACATAACAAAAATGAAAACCATAATTATCCCGATATATTGTCTTTCAAATTCTTCGTAGTGGTCATAACATCAATAATTGTTTCATTTTATTAAAAATGTAAATGCAGTAATGTTCTCCAATCAAGGCTAAAATTCTTTATGTACGTCATTAATTTCCAAACAATATCTAATCTTTTTGTTCTGTGGCTTCAACATTCGTATCTGTGGCTGGTTGTGCGGTTCCGATGTGCGTGTGGTCCGATATTGTGACTCAGGTGGGCTCCTGTTCGAGGGATTCGCGTTGCTCGGCCTTTAGCTGGAAACCGGAGAAGCTTGTACTGCAACTGGTGGATCCAGCTGCCACGCCCCGCGACCTTTGCTGCCGTCGGGGTCACTGCAATCATCTGGCGAGGGCCATCTCAGCATTCACTTGTCCCAACGAAGTCGTTTCAGCACCTTGAAGAAGAGTTGGTCTCCCACACGGACGTGATTTCTCTGTGGATCAGAACACACTGGCCAGTAATTGCGTCTTTTTTTTTTTTTTTTTTTTTTTTGGGCAAAACATGTTTCCCATGTGGACTGGGACTGATGTGCCAGTCGCTGGTGGTTCTGATGAACCTGAGAGTCGATAGGGGATAGTGTCCTAACTTCGGCTGGCACTATCCTCATTGCTGTGATTGAAACACAGTCTGGTCATTGTCTCCTTTTTTTCCCTCATATTCTTGATAAGTCTGCCCTTAACAGTCCCATTAGTGCGTTCCACAAGTCCTGCAGACTGTATGCACAATGACGCTTTGAGTCAATTTTGCAACAACTGTCCCACTTGTTACAACATCATTCACAAAATGCATAATTTTCACTTCAAATCACTTCTTGAAATTCCAAATGTCAGGATAATTTGTGTTAGGTTGAAGATGTATTTTATCCCATATTTTACTCTATTAGTATTGCAAAAGAATTGTTCCACAGCGTGACCCATGTTTGACCATATGGATGAGAAGACTTCACAGAGAAGCGGATGCCTGAGGACTGGATCAACGTCTGCAACATCAAAGGAGGTGTGCTGAGACACACCTCTGAAACAAAAGGACTGAGACTTTAGTACCAGAGCACTAAAAGGGCATATCTGCCTTTTCAATCAGTGGATGACTGCCATTGATGTCTGTCTTTCCTCTTGTGTCTGAGATGTTTACATGTTCCTGCTGGTGCTCCCCCCTTCATCTCTTAGTGCAAATACATTGTATTGTTAGGGACTTCCCTAATAAAATAGAGGGCTCGGCGGAGTGTGCTCCAGAACGAATTTGGAGATGTAACTGAGCACACCTCTGTTCGTTCTCCTCGCGAGTAAAAGATCAACTCTTGTCTTCCTTCCATTCATTTAGCCTATGTTCAGTGAATGCTTAGGTGATTGAACCTGACAATTTGATTACACAACACTTTTTCCAACTGTTTTAGCATCAACATATGTTGTCGGAAACAACTTAATCCATTTTGAAAACATATGAATTACAACCAAACAATATTGCATCTCAAACAAATAACACTGTCTAAAAAAAAGTTTTTTGTTGAAAAGTCTGTATGTGGGAACAATTTCATATCATACTACCCCTCTCTTGACTCATGGTTATGCTCGTGTGTCACTCTTATTACTTTTCCAATCAATGAATTAGGCAGCCAGGATTTGCCATCTGCCAATTTGCTGATCCTGTCCTCAGCAATGTTTGCACCTTTGTTCTCCCAATTTGTGCGTTCAATTACTGGTACCTTTTTCCCTGGCGTGGGATCAAATTGTCAAGTTGATTTTCTGCGTGTGTGTGCGTGTGGGGGTGTGTTCATTTTCCCTTTTAGCTGCGCTGTGTCGATATAAAGGCGAGGCAGTTTCCAATTGTAATTGTGTCATTTTCTGTTAAGTGAATTTTGCGTTCACAAATAACTATTTTAGACGTGCTTTATGCACAACTTTTCTTTTCCTGTTGTGGTTTTTAAAGCCCAATGTCGACAGAACGCATGAACATTTATCTTGACTGTCAGTCCACATTGTAACCATACAACTCATACAAGATGGGAAACCCCAAATTTTAATTAGCTCACACCCGCCTACGCTCTTCCTGCTTATCCTAACAATCTCTTATCCGTTGGTATCACAATGTTAGTACTCCCATCGCATAAAAGTCAGTTTGATTTCAGGCTGCGACCTTGGTTCTCAAACACTTTTACTTCTTATCAGTCTGGAATGCGCACCTGGTCTGTGTTACAAGTCTGAGTTCCTCCAGTCGGGAGGAAGGTCAAGTCGCGGTTTGGTGATAATTTGGACGGCTCCACAGTCGTGTGGCGCCTCCTAGATGATGCGGGGAAAAAATGACGCTGGGCTGAAATGCACCGCAACTTATCAGTATAATGTGTCCCTGTGACAATTAGGCCGGCGTGCAATGTGAATGTGGTGGGAAAAGAATGTAATTTTTTGATTCCTTAAAGCAGCAGTGAAAGCTCTTAATCACACTCTAAGTGGTTCTCTGCCACGAAATCCAAATTGTTGTGACTAAATATGCAAATGAATTCATTTTGCCCTGGTTCCTGCAGTAACCCAGGCTAATGAAGTCATTTTTTGCAGTCACTGTTTTGCTCAAATGGCTTATAATAATTTGGTAGTGCGTTAAGATGCTTTGTCGATACAATCTTGTAGTGTATCTTCACAAGTTCCAACATACACAACCCATTCCATGGCCATGACGATACTGTTTTAAAGATTACCAAGGCTTGTTGGACCTTTCTCTGCCACATAAATTACAGCCCTGAGAGGCACTGGGCCTCAACTTTATCTATGAAGGGTCAGGGATTTAATGGGGGTCACCGAGGCGTCCCAAGGAAAGTTTTTACAGAAAAGTGGTCTGGCAATATCTTTTCTCTTTCTTATCACTGACAATGCGCCCCTTTAAAGTTTTGACGTTTGTTTGAATTCGCCCGTGCTTATTAATTCTATTGAAGTCCAATTTTGTCAGTGTATCACGGCCTAATGAGTAAAACGCATGTTGATGTAGAACTCCTTCTACACACACTTTTATGTTTGACTTTTTACGTCACGTGATCCTCCATTGCTACCACAACTCGTCCTGAAAAGTTAATGTTTTGTAACAAGACTTACTGCTTCCTCCTTTCTTTCTTTTCTTTTTCCTTCCTTCTGCCCAACACGTTCATGCTTTCTGTGCATAATTTAGAATTTTCTTTTCCATTTTACAAGTTGGCCAATTTAAATTAGGTTGTTTTATTTGAAAAGCCTGTAATTCTCTTTTTTTTCCCCTTTTCACCTAATCACAAATTTCTTATCACAAAAATGAACATGTTAATTCTATTTTATTTCCTATTTTTCCAATCTTGTGACTCATTTCACTTCAACCAGTTCTACCTTAAAGTGGACAAGTACACATCAATGTTTTTTGTAGTTTCTATTTTCTTCTCTGCTTTAATGAAAATTATAGCCCTTCTAGCCAAATTTTTCCTGTGTCATTTCTATCTCTGCATTTCATTCCATTTCTGGCCTACCTTAATACTAAAACAAAAATGCTCTTTCAAAAATTAAAACTATCTAAAACTAGTGATGGCAAAATGAAGCCCCATAAAGCAGCCAAGCCCTGCAGGGAAATACTTCACACACGAATGGGCTTCGAGATGTTTCATTTTTCTTGACTACGCCATCCCATGGACAGAAAAATGTATAACATGCTTGGTGCATGCAATAAAATGGTGAGCTGTAAATCATGCTCTGCCCACCAAACAATATGTATTTGAAGAGTGATTTTAATTGTTCTGTTTTACTTTGTCTTCTAACTTCTCCAATATTCAGACAGCTCCGCCGAGACCAACGTTTCACCCCCACACTGATATAAAATGGACCCAACCGTTTGGGTCTCTTTCCAAATTTGGTACCAAAGCCTCCCCCACAGTGCGGCAGCTATCTTGAATTGGCCCGTTCTCAGAAAGTTTTACTTCATTCAGTGTCATTCAGTATTATTCAAAATCTTTCAGTGTCATTCCAAATCATTCAATGTCATTCACAATCTTTCCACATCCTTCCACCTTCCATCGTTCAGTGTCATTCCACATTCTCTTTCATATATAACATAACATAACAATAACATAATCCTGGGTCAGCAGACACCTAATTAATGTGTTAATACATGATACATTTTTCTATAAGCAACCCTTATGATTGTAACGTATTTTTAATTCTTTCTAGGCGGGAACTGTCCGAACAAAAAATTCATGCAATTTGTAATTAGACACTTTGTCATACAAAAAGTCACTCAGGGCAAGAGAAAAAAAATTGTCACTTGCCCAAGTTGGGCAAGTAATTTGGCCACTCGGGCAAGGCAAATTTTAGTGGCACTTGCCCTATGGGCAAGCAGTTTTTAAAGTTAACTTCGAACCCTGTGATGGTGTCTTGTGACCTGTCTTTATCAGCTGATGTTCCATGAAGGCGTGCCTTACCTGTCACAAGAATGAAGGCAAGTCACGCCCCCCGCTGTCCATTCACTCCGCCAAGACGCTGCTCCAGGTGGTAGAGAGGATGAAGGCTCCCTTGTCTCTGTTCATGGTTTTTATGCCTCGCTTGCAGATCTCAATGGCCTCTCTGATCCAGCGCTGTAGTTTGTTCTCTTCTGTGCGGATGACCCTGCCCTTCTCCCGGTCCATGATGTGGTTTTCCCTTTTGCAGTGGTCAGTGATTGCTGATTTGTAATGTTCATGTTGTGCTTGTTCTTTTACTGCTCTGATTTTTTAATTTTTTTGACAGGTAAGTCACACCCTCATGGAACATCAGCTGATAAAGACTGGTCTCAAGACACCATCATGCGACACTCTGAAGAAGGCGAAAGACTCGCCGAAACATGTCAGGTAAAAAATTAACCTAAAACATAAATGTCTGCTTTTAATGAATCAGTCAAATATCAATAATAAGAAGACAAAATGAACCTAATACAAATAAATGAATGCTTAATAACTCCCCTGCACATGCTCCTAAAAATCCAAACCTTCACCTGTAAATAAAACGTCCCGACCTGAAGACATCTTAATGTTATTATTTTGTTTTACACACAGCGCCGCCAAGTGGAATCAAAAATTTGTTTTTATTTTAATTTTCACGTACTGCACGGTGCCCTTCTGACGAATCCGACTGAAAATTAGTCAGAAAAGACTCAAGACAATGATCTTACTCTCTGCCGAATTTTGTGACGTTTTGGCAAAAGGCGTGGCTATTACGGTGCTGAAAAGTCCGATTGTACTTTGTGACAACAAAAGCTCCGGCAACATGACTCAGATGATCCTATCTTCTCGAAGTTGTACACATTTGAGGATACTTCAGCCCTGAAGACTTCTACCAACTTATTTTTCATCGTAGTAGTAGCGCCACCAACTGGTAAAAGCTAATACAAGTTATTTTCTTGGATGTTTTTCTCCGTGCAACTCAACAAGGTCGCCCTCATATATGCTCGGATTACTGTTTCGGCCATGAGGATGTCACAATACGAAATTCGTCCTTTTTCGTGAAAGGTTGTGGGAGTGGCATTGCACTGTTCGGCAATAAAACAACGCTGATTATGAGGTTGTAAATATGAACGACAACTCGTGAAACTTTACACACACATCAGGCCGAGCAAATTTATAAATATATATATATATATATATATATATATACGGGGAGAGAGAGAGTGAAATTCATGTTACAACAAAAAAAAACAAATTATTATTAAAACATATTATTTTTTAATTCCCCAGCCATTCTTTTTGTATTTATTTAATTACTCCGACTTTTACCTAATGGTACGCCGTCCGGTGTGCCCTGTGAAATGAAAGGTGGCATTCTTTATTTATTTATTCATTTATTCATTCATAACTGACAGCCTCGCGCTCCGCTCGTGCCCGGGCGGAAGAGGTGCTCCAATTCGGCTTAACTGTGACACACGCCCGCCCTCCTCCCCCGGAACTTCCATTCGGTTAAACTTAGGGGCCGCTTGGCACCGCCCATGCCCGGGGAAGGTGCTCCTCTTCGGCTTACTGTGACGCGAGCATGCCCTCCTCCTCCGGAGCTTCCATTCGGTTAAACTTAGGGGCCGCTTGAAACCGCCCGTGCCCGGGGAAGGTGCTCCTCTTCGGCTTACTGTGACGCGAGCATCCCCTCCTCCTCCGGAGCTTCCATTCGGTTAAACTTAGGGGCCGCTTGGAACCGCCCGTGCCCGTGGAAGGTGCTCCTCTTCGGCTTACTGTGACGCGAGCATGCCCTCCTCCTCCGGAGCTTCCATTCGGTTAAACTTAGGGGCCGCTTGGCACCGCCCGTGCCCGGGGAAGGTGTTCCTCTACGGCTTAACTGCCACGCACGCCGGCCGGAGCTCTGGTACGGTTCAAACCGCGCGAAACGTCGCCACCGATCGTGTCCGGGGGAACGTGCTCTTCTTCGTCCACTCTCCTCTTCGCCCACGCTCTTCTTCGGCGCACGCCGGCCGTCTAACTGCTCCAGCGCCCCGTCGTGCCGCTCGGCGAAACTACAATGCCCCCGAATATTTTTTAGACCCGCGAAGCACTGAACCCGCGAAAGGTGAACCGCGAAGTAGCGAGGGTTCACTGTATGTATAAGACCAAGACCTACAAAAAAGTCTCTTGGAGCAATGAGCTAGGTTTTACAGGAAGTCGGCCATTTTGAATTTACTTAAAAGGGGGCGGGTCACCACAATGGACTTTGTGTAGAAATTATTATTGGGGCCCGAGCAGCGACGGCGGCGAGGTCCCTATTGTTTTTGAAGAAATTATTATTAGGGCCCGAGCAGCGACCGCTACGAGGTCCCCATTGTTTTTGTGGAAATTATTATTATTTTTATTATTATTATTAGGGCCCGAGCAGTGACCGCTGCGAGGTCCCTATTGTTTTTCTAGAAATTGTTATTAGGGCCCGAGCTGCGACGGCTGCGAGGTCCCTATTGTTTTTGTAGAAAATATTATTACTTTTATTATTAATAATATTATTATTATTATTATTAGGGCCTGAGCAGCGACCGCTGCGAAGTCCCTATTGTTTTTGTAGAAATTATTATTATTATTATTTTTCCGATTGTTCGATCGCATTTTTGACCCCCGAAACATGCACAAAAACTCACCAAACTTGGCAGTCTCATCGGGCATGGCGAAAAATTTGATATTTTAACGTCTAATATGAACAGGAAGTGAGTTATGAATTTTTGAAAGTCCGACTTTTGCCCTTTTTTGCATGTTTACAGGGGTCATTCTTTTGCACCCTGATCCTAAAGGCTTCATCTGATTGCCTTAAAATTCTGTCTGTAGCATCTGAAGACCTGGGACAAACACTGGGGCTAAAATTTTTTGTTTCCGAAATACTATATGACAGGGGCGGGGCTTCAAAGTTTTCACTTAAGATTTCCTTCGCCGCAATGGACAAAATGCTTAATAACTCTCCTGCACATGCTGCTAAAAATCCAAAACTTCACATGTACATAAAGAGTCTGTACCTGAAGACATCTATATGTTTATATTCAGTTATACACCTTGCGCCAATCAATATCATTTTTTACATTTTGACGTACTGCACGGTGCCCTTTTAACGAATCTGATTGAAAATTGTCTAGAAAAGACTCAAGACATTGATCTTACTCTATCCCTATTTTTGTGACTTTCCTTCGAAGGGCGTGGCTATTATGGTGCCGCAGAGTCTGATTATTCTCCGTGGCAACAAAAGTTCCTGCAAAATGATTCAGATGATCCATCTTCTCGAAATTTTTCACATTTGAGGATATTCAGGCCCTGAAGACGGCTGCCAACTTATTTTTGATCGCAGTGGTAGCGCCACCAACTGGTTAAAACAAATACAAATTATTTTCGTTGATGTTTTTCTCCGGGCAGGTTAACAAAATCTACCTTATATTTGCTCGGATGAGTGTTTAGGCCTTGAGCATGTCACAATACAAAAGTCTTTCGCCTTCTTCAGAGTGTCACATGATGGTGTCTTGTGACCCGTCTTTATCAGCTGATGTTCCATGAGGGCGTGACTTACCTGTCACAAGAATGAAGGCAAGTCACGCCCCCCGCTGTCCGTTCACTCCGCCAAGATGCTGGTCCAGGTGGTAGAGAGGATGAAGGCTCCCTTGTCTCTGTTCATGGTTTTTATGCCTCGCTTGCAGATCTCAATGGCCTCTCTGATCCAGCGCTGTTGTTTGTTCTCTTCTGTGCGGATGACCCTGCCCTTCTCCCGGTCCATGATGTGGTTTTCCCTTTTGCAGTGGTCAGTGATTGCTGATTTGTAATGTTCATGTTGTGCTTGTTCTTTTACTGCTCTGATTTTTTTCATTTTTTTGACAGGTAAGCCACACCCTCATGGAACATCAGCTCAAGACACCATCATGCGACACTCTGAAGAAGGCGAAAGACTCGCCAAAACATGTCAGGTAAAAAATTATCCTAAAACATAATTGTCTGCTTTTAATGAATCAGTCAAATATCAATAATAAGAAGACAAAATGAACCTAATACAAATAAATGAATGCTTAATAACTCCCCTGCACATGCTCCTAAAAATCCAAACCTTCACCTGTAAATAAAACGTCCCGACCTGAAGACATCTTAATGTTATTATTTTGTTATACACACAGTGCCGCCAAGTGGAATCAAAAAATTTTTTTTATTTTAATTTTCACGCACTGCACGGTGCCCTTTTGACGAATCCGACTGAAAATTAGTCAGAAAAGACTCTAGACAATGATCTTACTCTCTGCCGAATTTTGTGACGTTTTGGCAAAAGGCGTGGCTATTACGGTGCTGAAAAGTCCGATTGTACTCTGTGGCAACAAAAGCTCCAGCAACATGAGTCAGATGATCCTATCTTCTCGAAGTTGCACACATTTGAGGATACTTAAGCCCTGAAGACATCTACCAACTTATTTTTCATCGTAGTAGTAGCGCCACCAACTGCTAATAGCTAATACAAGTTATTTTCTTGGATGTTTTTCTCCGTGCAACTCAACAAGGTCGCCCTCATATATGCTCGGATGACTGTTTCGGGCCATGAGGACGTCATAATACGAAATTTGTCCTTTTTCATGAAAAGTTGTGGGAGTGGCATTGCACTGTTCGGCAATAAAACAACGCTGATTATGAGGTTCTAAATATGAACAACAACTCGTGAAACTTTACACACACATCAGGCCGAGCAAATTTATCAATATTTTATACGTTAGTTGTGCAGCTTTTTTGAAATGGCTCACCATGGCCCTCGAGAAATGTTCAAAAAAGCAGCCCTGGTTGAGTGTTTCACCTCGCTTTTTGTAAATTTTATGGAGTACAGTGAACCCTCGGTTATCGCGGTTAATGGGGACCGAGACCATCCGCGAAAACTGAAAATCCGCGAAGTAGCGGCGCACCTTCAAAAATGCTTTAAAAAAATATACAATATATATAATAAATATATAAATATATATATATATATATATATATATATATATATATATATATACGGGGGGAGAGAGAGAGAGAGAGAGTGAAATTCATGTTATAACAAAAAAAACAAATTATTATTAAAACTTATTATTTTTTTATTCCCCAACCATTCTTTTTGTATTTATTTAATTACTCCGACTTTTACCTGCTGGTACGCCGTCCGGTGTGCCCTGTGAAATGAAAGGTGGCATTCTTTATTTATTTATTACATTTATTCATTCATAACTGACAGCCTCGCGCTCCGCTCGTGCCCGGGCAGAAGAGGTGCTCCAATTCGGCTTAACTGTGACACACGCCCGCCCTCCTCCCCCGGAGCTTCCATTCGGTTAAACTTAGGGGCCGCTTGGCACCGCCCGTGCCCGGGGAAGGTGCTCCTCTTCGGCTTACTGTGACGCGAGCATGCCCTCCTCCTCCGGAGCTTCCATTCGGTTAAACTTAGGGGCCGCCTGGAACCGCCCGTGCCCGGGGAAGGTGCTCCTCTTCGACTTACTGTGACGCGAGCATGCCCTCCTCCTCCGGAGCTTCCATTCGGTTAAACTCAGGGGCCGCTTGGAACCGCCCGTGCCCGGGGAAGGTGCTCCTCTACGGCTTAACTGCCACGCACGCCGGCCGGAGCTCTGGTACGGTCCGAACCGCGCGAAACGTCGCCACCGATCGTGTCCGGGGGAACGTGCTCTTCTTCGTCCACTCTCCTCTTCGCCCACGCTCTTCTTCGGCGCCCGCCGGCCGTCTAACCGCTCCAGCGCCCCGTCGTGCCGCTCGGCGAAACTACAATGCCCCCGAATATTTTTTAGACCCGCGAAGCACTGAACCCGCGAAAGGTGAACCTCGAAGTAGCGAGGGTTCACTGTATGTATAAGACCAAGACCTACAAAAAAGTCTCTTGGAGCAATGAGCTAGGTTTTACAGGAAGTCGGCCATTTTGAATTTACTTAAAAGGGGGCGGGTCTCCACAATGGACTTTGTGTAGAAATTATTATTGGGGCCCGAGCAGCGACCGCGGCGAGGTCCCTATTGTTTTTGTAGAAATTATTATTACTTTTATTATTATTATTATTATTATTATTATTAGGGCCTGAGCAGCGACCGCTGCGAAGTCCCTATTGTTTTTGTAGAAATTATTATTATTATTATTTTTCCGATTGTTCGATCGCATTTTTGACCCCCGAAACATGCACAAAAACTCACCAAACTTGGCAGTCTCATCGGGCATGGCGAAAAATTTGATATTTTTTAACGTCTAATATGAACAGGAAGTGAGTTATGAATTTTTGAAAGTCCGACTTTTGCCCTTTTTTGCATGTTTACAGGGGTCATTCTTTTGCACCTTGATCCTAAAGGCTTCATCTGATTGCCTTAAAGTTCTGTCTGGAGCATCTGAAGACCTGGCACAAACACTGGGGCTAAAATTTTTTGTTTCCGAAATACTATATGACGGGGGCGGGGCATCAAAGTTTTCACTTAAGATTTCCTTCGCCGCAATGGACAAAATGCTTAATAACTCTCCTGCACATGCTGCTAAAAATTCAAAACTTCTTATTCCATTCTTATTTATTCATCTAATTTATATATTTGTCTGTATTACAGTTGTATTGCACTGGAGAGGGGAGCCCTCTAATCTCGTTGCACACTTGTGTACAATGACAATAAAGGGATTTCTATTTCTATTCTATTCATGTACATAAAGAGTCTGTACCTGAAGACATCTATATGTTTATATTCAGTTATACACCTTGCGCCAATCAATATCATTTTTTACATTTTGACGTACTGCACGGTGCCCTTTTAACGAATCTGATTGAAAATTGGCTAGAAAAGACTCAAGACATTGATCTTACTCTATCCCTATTTTTGTGACTTTCCTTCGAAGGGCGTGGCTATTACGGTGCCGCAGAGTCTGATTATTCTCCGTGGCAACAAAAGTTCCTGCAAAATGATTCAGATGATCCATCTTCTCGAAATTTTTCACATTTGAGGATATTCAGGCCCTGAAGACGGCTGCCAACTTATTTTTGATCGCAGTGGTAGCGCCACCAACTGGTTAAAACAAATACAAATTATTTTCGTTGATTTTTTTCTCCGGGCAGGTTAACAAAATCTACCTTACATTTGCTCGGATGAGTGTTTAGGCCTTGAGGATGTCACAATACGAAAGTCTTTTGCCTTCTTCAGAGTGTCACATGATGGTGTCTTGTGGCCCGTCTTTATCAGCTGATGTTCCATGAGGGCGTGACTTACCTGTCACAAGAACGAAGGCAAGTCACGCCCCCGCTGTCCGTTCACTCCGCCAAAATGCTGCTCCAGGTGGTAGAGAGGATGAAGGCTCCCTTGTCTCTGTTCATGGTTTTTATGCCTCGCTTGCAGATCTCAATGGCCTCTCTGATCCAGCGCTGTTGTTTGTTCTCTTCGGTGCGGATGACCCTGCCCTTCTCCCGGTCCATGATGTGGTTTTCCCTTTTGCAGTGGTCAGTGATTGCTGATTTGTAATGTTCATGTTGTGCTTGTTCTTTTACTGCTCTGATTTTTCATTTTTTTGACAGGTAAGTCACACCCTCATGGAACATCAGCTGATAAAGACGGGTCTCAAGACACCATCATGCGACACTCTGAAGAAGGCGAAAGACTCGCCGAAACATGTCAGGTAAAAAATTAACCTAAAACATAATTGTCTGCTTTTAATGAATCAGTCAAATATCAATAATAAGAAGACAAAATGAACCTAATACAAATAAATGAATGCTTAATAACTCCCCTGCACATGCTCCTAAAAATCCAAACCTTCACCTGTAAATAAAACGTCCCGACCTGAAGACATCTTAATGCTATTATTTTGTTATACACACAGTGCCGCCAAGTGGAATCAAAAATTTGTTTTTATTTTAATTTTCACGTACTGCACGGTGCCCTTTTGACGAATCCGACTGAAAATTAGTCAGAAAAGACTCAAGACAATGATCTTACTCTCTGCCGAATTTTGTGACGTTTTGGCAAAAGGCGTGGCTATTAAGGTGCTGAAAAGTCCGATTGTACTTTGTGGCAACAAAAGCTCCGGCAACATGACTCAGATGATCCTATCTTCTCGAAGTTGTACACATTTGAGGATACTTCAGCCCTGAAGACATCTACCAACTTATTTTACATCGTAGTAGTAGCGCCACCAACTGGTAAAAGCTAATACAAGTTATTTTCTTGGATGTTTTTCTCCGTGCAACTCAACAAGGTCGCCCTCATATATGCTCGGATGACTGTTTCGGCCATGAGGATGTCACAATACGAAATTCGTGATTTTTCGTGAAAAGTTGTGGGAGTGGCATTGCACTGTTCGGCAATAAAACAAAGCTGATTATGAGGTTCTAAATATGAACGACAACTCGTAAAACTTGACACACACATCAGGCCGAGCAAATTTATCAATATTTTATAAGTTAGTTGTGCAGCTTTTTTGAAATGGCTCGCCATGGCCCTCGAGAAATGTTAAAAAAAAGCAGCTCTGGTTGAGTGTTTCACCTCGCTTTTTGTAAATTTTATGGAGTACAGTGAACCCTCGGTTATCGCGGTTAATGGGGACCGAGACCACCCGCGAAAACTGAAAATCCGCGAAGTAGCGGCGCACCTTCAAAAATGCTTAAAAAAAATATACAATATATATAATAAATATATAAATATATATATATATATATATATATATATATATATATATATATACGGGGAGAGAGAGAGTGAAATTCATTTTATAACAAAAAAACCAAATTATTATTAAAACGTATTATTTTTTTATTCCCCAGCCATTCTTTTTGTATTTATTTAATTACTCCGACTTTTACCTGCTGGTACGCCGTCCGGTGTGCCCTGTGAAATGAAAGGTGGCATTCTTTATTTATTTATTCATTTATTCATTCATAACTGACGGCCTCGCGCTCCGCTCGTGCCCGGGCAGAAGAGGTGCTCCAATTTGGCTTAACTGTGACACACGCCCGTCCTCCTCCCCCGGAGCTTCCATTCGGTTAAACTTAGGGGCCGCTTGGCACCGCCCGTGCCCGGGGAAGGTGCTCCTCTTCGGCTTACTGTGACGCGAGCATGCCCTCCTCCTCCGGAGCTTCCATTCGGTTAAACTTAGGGGCCGCTTGGAACCGCCCGTGCCCGGGGAAGGTGCTCCTCTTCGGCTTACTGTGACGCGAGCATGCCCTCCTCCTCCGGAGCTTCCATTCGGTTAAACTTAGGGGCCGCTTGGAACCGCCCGTGCCCGGGGAAGGTGCTCCTCTTCGGCTTACTGTGACGCGAGCATGCCCTCCTCCTCCGGAGCTTCCATTCGGTTAAACTTAGGGGCCGCTTGGCACCGCCCGTGCCCGGGGAAGGTGCTCCTCTACGGCTTAACTGCCACGCACGCTGGCCGGAGCTCTGGTACGGTCCGAACCGCGCGAAACGTCGCCACCGATCGTGTCCGGGGGAACGTGCTCTTCTTCGTCCACTCTCCTCTTCGCCCACGCTCTTCTTCGGCGCACGCCGGCCGTCTAACCGCTCCAGCGCCCCGTCGTGCCGCTCGGCGAAACTACAATGCCCCCGAATATTTTTTAGACCCGCGAAGCACTGAACCCGCGAAAGGTGAACCGCGAAGTAGCGAGTGTTCACTGTATGTATAAGACCAAGACCTACAAAAAAGTCTCTTGGAGCAATGAGCTAGGTTTTACAGGAAGTCGGCCATTTTGAATTTACTTAAAAGGGGGCGGGTCACCACAATGGACTTTGTGTAGAAATTATTATTGGGGCCCGAGCAGCGACGGCGGCGAGGTCCCTATTGTTTTTGTAGAAATTATTATTAGGGCCTGAGCAGCGACCGCTCCGAGGTCCCCATTGTTTTTGTGGAAATTATTATTATTTTTATTATTATTATTATTAGGGCCCGAGCAGTGACCGCTGCGAGGTCCCTATTGTTTTTCTAGAAATTGTTATTAGGGCCCGAGCTGCGACGGCTGCGAGGTCCCTATTGTTTTTGTAGAAAATATTATTACTTTTATTATTATTAATATTATTATTATTATTATTTGGGCCTGAGCAGCGACCGCTGCGAAGTCCCTATTGTTTTTGTAGAAATTATTATTATTATTATTTTTCCGATTGTTCGATCGCATTTTTGACCCCCGAAACATGCACAAAAACTCACCAAACTTGGCAGTCTCATCGGGCATGGCGAAAAATTTGATATTTTAACGTCTAATATGAACAGGAAGTGAGTTATGAATTTTTGAAAGTCCGACTTTTGCCCTTTTTTGCATGTTTACAGGGGTCATTCTTTTGCACCCTGATCCTAAAGGCTTCATCTGATTGCCTTAAAATTCTGTCTGTAGCATCTGAAGACCTGGGACAAACACTGGGGCTAAAATTTTTTGTTTCCGAAATACTATATGACGGGGGCGGGGCTTCAAAGTTTTCACTTAAGATTTCCTTCGCCGCAATGGACAAAATGCTTAATAACTCTCCTGCACATGCTGCTAAAAATCCAAAACTTCACATGTACATAAAAAGTCTGTACCTGAAGACATCTATATGTTTATATTCAGTTATACACCTTGCGCCAATCAATATCATTTTTTACATTTTGACGTACTGCACGGTGCCCTTTTAACGAATCTGATTGAAAATTGGCTAGAAAAGACTCAAGACATTGATCTTACTCTATCCCTATTTTTGTGACTTTCCTTCGAAGGGCGTGGCTATTACGGTGCCGCAGAGTCTGATTATTCTCCGTGGCAACAAAAGTTCCTGCAAAATGATTCAGATGATCCATCTTCTCGAAATTTTTCACATTTGAGGATATTCAGGCCCTGAAGACGGCTGCCAACTTATTTTTGATCGCAGTGGTAGCGCCACCAACTGGTTAAAACAAATACAAATTATTTTCGTTGATGTTTTTCTCCGGGCAGGTGAACAAAATCTACCTTATATTTGCTCGGATGAGTGTTTAGGCCTTGAGCATGTCACAATACGAAAGTCTTTCGCCTTCTTCAGAGTGTCACATGATGCTGTCTTGTGACCCGTCTTTATCAGCTGATGTTCCATGAGGGCGTGACTTACCTGTCACAAGAATGAAGGCAAGTCACGCCCCCCGCTGTCCGTTCACTCCGCCAAGATGCTGGTCCAGGTGGTAGAGAGGATGAAGGCTCCCTTGTCTCTGTTCATGGTTTTTATGCCTCGCTTGCAGATCTCAATGGCCTCTCTGATCCAGCGCTGTTGTTTGTTCTCTTCTGTGCGGATGACTCTGCCCTTCTCCCGGTCCATGATGTGGTTTTCCCTTTTGCAGTGGTCAGTGATTGCTGATTTGTAATGTTCATGTTGTGCTTGTTCTTTTACTGCTCTGATTTTTTTTCATTTTTTTGACAGGTAAGTCACACCCTCATGGAACATCAGCTCAAGACACCATCATGCGACACTCTGAAGAAGGCGAAAGACTCGCCGAAACATGTCAGGTAAAAAATTAACCTAAAACATAATTGTCTGCTTTTAATGAATCAGTCAAATATCAATAATAAGAAGACAAAATGAACCTAATACAAATAAATGAATGCTTAATAACTCCCCTGCACATGCTCCTAAAAATCCAAACCTTCACCTGTAAATAAAACGTCCCGACCTGAAGACATCTTAATGTTATTATTTTGTTATACACACAGTGCCGCCAAGTGGAATCAAAAATGTGTTTTTATTTTAATTTTCACGTACTGCACGGTGCCCTTTTGACGAATCCGACTGAAAATGAGTCAGAAAAGACTCAAGACAATGATCTTACTCTCTGCCGAATTTTGTGACGTTTTGGCAAAAGGCGTGGCTATTAAGGTGCTGAAAAGTCCGATTGTACTCTGTGGCAACAAAAGCTCCGGCAACATGACTCAGATGATCCTATCTTCTCGAAGTTGTACACATTTGAGGATACTTCAGCCCTGAAGACATCTACCGACTTATTTTTCATCGTACTAGTAGCGCCACCAACTGGTAAAAGCTAATACAAGTTATTTTCTTGGATGTTTTTCTCCGTGCAACTCAACAAGGTCGCCCTCATATATGCTCGGATGACTGTTTCGGCCATGAGGATGTCACAATACGAAATTAGTCCTTTTTCGTGAAAAGTTGTGGGAGTGGCATTGCACTGTTCGGCAATAAAACAAAGCTGATTATGAGGTTCTAAATATGAACGACAACTCGTAAAACTTTACACACACATCAGGCCGAGCAAATTTATCAATATTTTATACGTTAGTTGTGCAGCTTTTTTGAAATGGCTCGCCATGGCCCTCGAGAAATGTTAAAAAAAGCAGCTCTGGTTGAGTGTTTCACCTCGCTTTTTGTAAATTTTATGGAGTACAGTGAACCCTCGGTTATCGCGGTTAATGGGGACCGAGACCACCCGCGAAAACTGAAAATCCGCGAAGTAGCGGCGCACCTTCAAAAATGCTTAAAAAAAATATACAATAAATATAATAAATATATATATATATATATATATATACGGGGAGAGAGAGAGTGAAATTCATGTTATAACAAAAAAAACAAATTATTATTAAAACGTATTATTTTTTTATTCCCCAGCCATTCTTTTAGTATTTATTTAATTACTCCGACTTTTACCTGCTGGTACGCCGTCCGGTGTGCCCTGTGAAATGAAAGGTGGCATTCTTTATTTATTTATTCATTTATTCATTCATAACTGACAGCCTCGCGCTCCGCTCGTGCCCGGGCAGAAGAGGTGCTCCAATTTGGCTTAACTGTGACACACGCCCGCCCTCCTCCCCCGGAGCTTCCATTCGGTTAAACTTAGGGGCCGCTTGGCACCGCCCGTGCCCGGGGAAGGTGCTCCTCTTCGGCTTACTGTGACGCGAGCATGCCCTCCTCCTCCGGAGCTTCCATTCGGTTAAACTTAGGGGCCGCTTGGAACCGCCCGTGCCCGGGGAAGGTGCTCCTCTACAGCTTAACTGCCACGCACGCCGGCCGGAGCTCTGGTACGGTCCGAACCGCGCGAAACGTCGCCACCGATCGTGTCCGGGGGAACGTGCTCTTCTTCGTCCACTCTCCTCTTCGCCCACGCTCTTCTTCGGCGCACGGCGGCCGTCTAACCGCTCCAGCGCCCCGTCGTGCCGCTCGGCGAAACTACAATGCCCCCGAATATTTTTTAGACCCGCGAAGCACTGAACCCGCGAAAGGTGAACCGCGAAGTAGCGAGGGTTCACTGTATGTATAAGACCAAGACCTACAAAAAAGTCTCTTGGAGCAATGAGCTAGGTTTTACAGGAAGTCGGCCATTTTGAATTTACTTAAAAGGGGGCGGGTCACCACAATGGACTTTGTGTAGAAATTATTATTGGGGCCCGAGCACCGACCGCGGCGAGGTCCCTATTGTTTTTGTAGAAAACATTATTACTTTTATTATTATTATTATTATTATTATTAGGGCCTGAGCAGCGACCGCTGCGAAGTCCCTATTGTTTTTGTAGAAATTATTATTATTATTATTTTTCCGATTGTTCGATCGCATTTTTGACCCCCGAAACATGCACAAAAACTAACCAAACTTGGCAGTCTCATCGGGCATGGCGAAAAATTTGATATTTTAACGTCTAATATGAACAGGAAGTGAGTTATGAATTTTTGAAAGTCCGACTTTTGCCCTTTTTTGCATGTTTACAGGGGTCATTCTTTTGCACCCTGATCCTAAAGGCTTCATCTGATTGCCTTAAAATTCTGTCTGTAGCATCTGAAGACCTGGGACAAACACTGGGGCTAAAATTTTTTGTTTCCGAAATACTATATGACGGGGGCGGGGCTTCAAAGTTTTCACTTAAGATTTCCTTCGCCGCAATGGACAAAATGCTTAATAACTCTCCTGCACATGCTGCTAAAAATCCAAAACTTCACATGTACATAAAGAGTCTGTACCTGAAGACATCTATATGTTTATATTCAGTTATACACCTTGCGCCAATCAATATCATTTTTTACATTTTGACGTACTGCATGGTGCCCTTTTAACGAATCCGATTGAAAATTGGCTAGAAAAGACTCAAGACATTGATCTTACTCTATCCCTATTTTTATGACTTTCCTTCAAAGGGCGTGGCTATTACGGTGCCGCAGAGTCTGATTATTCTCCGTGGCAACAAAAGTTCCTGCAAAATGATTCAGATGATCCATCTTCTCGAAATTTTTCACATTTGAGGATATTCAGGCCCTGAAGACGGCTGCCAACTTATTTTTGATCGCAGTGGTCGCGCCACCAACTGGTTAAAACAAATACAAATTATTTTCGTTGATTTTTTTCTCCGGGCAGGTTAACAAAATCTACCTTACATTTGCTCGGATGAGTGTTTAGGCCTTGAGGATGTCACAATACGTAAGTCTTTCGCCTTCTTCAGAGTGTCACATGATGGTGTCTTGTGGCCCGTCTTTATCAGCTGATGTTCCATGAGGGCGTGACTTACCTGTCACAAGAATGAAGGCAAGTCACGCCCCCCGCTGTCCGTTCACTCCGCCAAAATGCTCCTCCAGGTGGTAGAGAGGATGAAGGCTCCCTTGTCTCTGTTCATGGTTTTTATGCCTCGCTTGCAGATCTCAATGGCCTCTCTGATCCAGCGCTGTTGTTTGTTCTCTTCGGTGCGGATGACCCTGCCCTTCTCCCGGTCAATGATGTGGTTTTCCCTTTTGCAGTGGTCAGTGATTGCTGATTTGTAATGTTCATGTTGTGCTTGTTCTTTTACTGCTCTGATTTTTCATTTTTTTGACAGGTAAGTCACACCCTCATGGAACATCAGCTGATAAAGACGGGTCTCAAGACACCATCATGCGACACTCTGAAGAAGGCGAAAGACTCGCCGAAACATGTCAGGTAAAAAATTAACCTAAAACATAATTGTCTGCTTTTAATGAATCAGTCAAATATCAATAATAAGAAGACAAAATGAACCTAATACAAATAAATGAATGCTTAATAACTCCCCTGCACATGCTCCTAAAAATCCAAACCTTCACCTGTAAATAAAACGTCCCGACCTGAAGACATCTTAATGTTATTATTTTGTTATACACACAGTGCCGCCAAGTGGAATCAAAAATTTGTTTTTATTTTAATTTTCACGTACTGCACGGTGCCCTTTTGACGAATCCGACTGAAAATGAGTCAGAAAAGACTCAAGACAATGATCTTACTCTCTGCCGAATTTTGTGACGTTTTGGCAAAAGGCGTGGCTATTAAGGTGCTGAAAAGTCCGATTGTACTCTGTGGCAACAAAAGCTCCGGCAACATGACTCAGATGATCCTATCTTCTCGAAGTTGTACACATTTGAGGATACTTCAGCCCTGAAGACATCTACCGACTTATTTTTCATCGTACTAGTAGCGCCACCAACTGGTAAAAGCTAATACAAGTTATTTTCTTGGATGTTTTTCTCCGTGCAACTCAACAAGGTCGCCCTCATATATGCTCGGATGACTGTTTCGGCCATGAGGATGTCACAATACGAAATTAGTCCTTTTTCGTGAAAAGTTGTGGGAGTGGCATTGCACTGTTCGGCAATAAAACAACGCTGATTATGAGGTTCTAAATATGAACGACAACTCGTGAAACTTTACACACACATCAGGCCGAGCAAATTTATCAATATTTTATACGTTAGTTGTGCAGCTTTTTTTAAATGGCTCGCCATGGCCCTTGAGAAATGTTCAAAAAAGCAGCCCTGATTGAGTGTTTCACCTCGCTTTTTGTAAATTTTATGGAGTACAGTGAACCCTCGGTTATCGCGGTTAATGGGGACCGAGACCACCCGCGAAAACTGAAAATCCGCGAAGTAGCGGCGCACCTTCAAAAATGCTTAAAAAAAATATACAATATATATAATAAATATATATATATATATATATATATATATATATATATATATATATATATATATATATATATATATATATATATATATATACGGGGAGAGAGAGAGTGAAATTCATGTTATAACAAAAAAACCAAATTATTATTAAAACGTATTATTTTTTTATTCCCCAGCCATTCTTTTTGTATTTATTTAATTACTCCGACTTTTACCTGCTGGTACGCCGTCCGGTGTGCCCTGTGAAATGAAAGGTGGCATTCTTTATTTATTTATTCATTTATTCATTCATCACTGACAGCCTCGCGCTCCGCTCGTGCCCGGGCGGAAGAGGTGCTCCAATTCGGCTTAACTGTGACACACGCCCGCCCTCCTCCCCCGGAACTTCCATTCGGTTAAACTTAGGGGCCGCTTGGCACCGCCCGTGCCCGGGGAAGGTGCTCCTCTTCGGCTTACTGTGACGCGAGAATGCCCTCCTCCTCCGGAGCTTCCATTCAGTTAAACTTAGGGGCCGCTTGGAACCGCCCGTGCCCGGGGAAGGTGCTCCTCTTCGGCTTACTGTGACGCGAGCATGCCCTCCTCCTCCGGAGCTTCCATTCGGTTAAACTTAGGGGCCGCTTGGAACCGCCCGTGCCCGGGGAAGGTGCTCCTCTTCGGCTTACTGTGACGCGAGCATGCCCTCCTCCTCCGGAGCTTCCATTCGGTTAAACTTAGGGGCCGCTTGGCACCGCCCGTGCCCGGGGAAGGTGCTCCTCTACGGCTTAACTGCCACGCACGCCGGCCGGAGCTCTGGTACGGTCCGAACCGCGCGAAACGTCGCCACCGATCGTGTCCGGGAGAACGTGCTCTTCTTCGTCCACTCTCCTCTTCGCCCACGCTCTTCTTCGGCGCACGCCGGCCGTCTAACCGCTCCAGCGCCCCGTCGTGCCGCTCGGCGAAACTACAATGCCCCCGAATATTTTTTAGACCCGCGAAGCACTGAACCCGCGAAAGGTGAACCGCGAAGTAGCGAGGGTTCACTGTATGTATAAGACCAAGACCTACAAAAAAGTCTCTTGGAGCAATGAGCTAGGTTTTACAGGAAGTCGGCCATTTTGAATTTACTTAAAAGGGGGCGGGTCACCACAATGGACTTTGTGTAGAAATTATTATTGGGGCCCGAGCAGCGACGGCGGCGAGGTCCCTATTGTTTTTGTAGAAATTATTATTAGGGCCTGAGCAGCGACCGCTCCGAGGTCCCCATTGTTTTTGTGGAAATTATTATTATTTTTATTATTATTATTATTAGGGCCCGAGCAGTGACCGCTGCGAGGTCCCTATTGTTTTTCTAGAAATTGTTATTAGGGCCCGAGCTGCGACGGCTGCGAGGTCCCTATTGTTTTTGTAGAAAATATTATTACTTTTATTATTATTAATATTATTATTATTATTATTTGGGCCTGAGCAGCGACCGCTGCGAAGTCCCTATTGTTTTTGTAGAAATTATTATTATTATTATTTTTCCGATTGTTCGATCGCATTTTTGACCCCCGAAACATGCACAAAAACTCACCAAACTTGGCAGTCTCATCGGGCATGGCGAAAAATTTGATATTTTAACGTCTAATATGAACAGGAAGTGAGTTATGAATTTTTGAAAGTCCGACTTTTGCCCTTTTTTGCATGTTTACAGGGGTCATTCTTTTGCACCCTGATCCTAAAGGCTTCATCTGATTGCCTTAAAATTCTGTCTGTAGCATCTGAAGACCTGGGACAAACACTGGGGCTAAAATTTTTTGTTTCCGAAATACTATATGACGGGGGCGGGGCTTCAAAGTTTTCACTTAAGATTTCCTTCGCCGCAATGGACAAAATGCTTAATAACTCTCCTGCACATGCTGCTAAAAATCCAAAACTTCACATGTACATAAAAAGTCTGTACCTGAAGACATCTATATGTTTATATTCAGTTATACACCTTGCGCCAATCAATATCATTTTTTACATTTTGACGTACTGCACGGTGCCCTTTTAACGAATCTGATTGAAAATTGGCTAGAAAAGACTCAAGACATTGATCTTACTCTATCCCTATTTTTGTGACTTTCCTTCGAAGGGCGTGGCTATTACGGTGCCGCAGAGTCTGATTATTCTCCGTGGCAACAAAAGTTCCTGCAAAATGATTCAGATGATCCATCTTCTCGAAATTTTTCACATTTGAGGATATTCAGGCCCTGAAGACGGCTGCCAACTTATTTTTGATCGCAGTGGTAGCGCCACCAACTGGTTAAAACAAATACAAATTATTTTCGTTGATGTTTTTCTCCGGGCAGGTGAACAAAATCTACCTTATATTTGCTCGGATGAGTGTTTAGGCCTTGAGCATGTCACAATACGAAAGTCTTTCGCCTTCTTCAGAGTGTCACATGATGCTGTCTTGTGACCCGTCTTTATCAGCTGATGTTCCATGAGGGCGTGACTTACCTGTCACAAGAATGAAGGCAAGTCACGCCCCCCGCTGTCCGTTCACTCCGCCAAGATGCTGGTCCAGGTGGTAGAGAGGATGAAGGCTCCCTTGTCTCTGTTCATGGTTTTTATGCCTCGCTTGCAGATCTCAATGGCCTCTCTGATCCAGCGCTGTTGTTTGTTCTCTTCTGTGCGGATGACCCTGCCCTTCTCCCGGTCCATGATGTGGTTTTCCCTTTTGCAGTGGTCAGTGATTGCTGATTTGTAATGTTCATGTTGTGCTTGTTCTTTTACTGCTCTGATTTTTTTTCATTTTTTTGACAGGTAAGTCACACCCTCATGGAACATCAGCTCAAGACACCATCATGCGACACTCTGAAGAAGGCGAAAGACTCGCCGAAACATGTCAGGTAAAAAATTTACCTAAAACATAATTGTCTGCTTTTAATGAATCAGTCAAATATCAATAATAAGAAGACAAAATGAACCTAATACAAATAAATGAATGCTTAATAACTCCCCTGCACATGCTCCTAAAAATCCAAACCTTCACCTGTAAATAAAACGTCCCGACCTGAAGACATCGTAATGTTATTATTTTGTTATACACACAGTGCCGCCAAGTGGAATCAAAAATTTGTTTTTATTTTAATTTTCACGTACTGCACGGTGCCCTTTTGACGAATCCGACTGAAAATGAGTCAGAAAAGACTCAAGACAATGATCTTACTCTCTGCCGAATTTTGTGGCGTTTTGGCAAAAGGCGTGGCTATTAAGGTGCTGAAAAGTCCGATTGTACTCTGTGGCAACAAAAGCTCCGGCAACATGACTCAGATGATCTTATCTTCTCGAAGTTGTACACATTTGAGGATACTTCAGCCCTGAAGACATCTACCAACTTATTTTACATCGTAGTAGTAGCGCCACCAACTGGTAAAAGCTAATACAAGTTATTTTCTTGGATGTTTTTCTCCGTGCAACTCAACAAGGTCGCCCTCATATATGCTCGGATGACTGTTTCGGCCATGAGGATGTCACAATACGAAATTCGTCCTTTTTCGTGAAAAGTTGTGGGAGTGGCATTGCACTGTTCGGCAATAAAACAAAGCTGATTATGAGGTTCTAAATATGAACGACAACTCGTAAAACTTTACACACACATCAGGCCGAGCAAATTTATCAATATTTTATACGTTAGTTGTGCAGCTTTTTTGAAATGGCTCGCCATGGCCCTCGAGAAATGTTAAAAAAAGCAGCTCTGGTTGAGTGTTTCACCTCGCTTTTTGTAAATTTTATGGAGTACAGTGAACCCTCGGTTATCGCGGTTAATGGGGACCGAGACCACCCGCGAAAACTGAAAATCCGCGAAGTAGCGGCGCACCTTCAAAAATGCTTAAAAAAAATATACAATAAATATAATAAATATATATATATATATATATATATACGGGGAGAGAGAGAGTGAAATTCATGTTATAACAAAAAAACCAAATTATTATTAAAACGTATTATTTTTTTATTCCCCAGCCATTCTCTTAGTATTTATTTAATTACTCCGACTTTTACCTGCTGGTACGCCGTCCGGTGTGCCCTGTGAAATGAAAGGTGGCATTCTTTATTTATTTATTCATTTATTCATTCATAACTGACAGCCTCGCGCTCCGCTCGTGCCCGGGCAGAAGAGGTGCTCCAATTTGGCTTAACTGTGACACACGCCCGCCCTCCTCCCCCGGAGCTTCCATTCGGTTAAACTTAGGGGCCGCTTGGCACCGCCCGTGCCCGGGGAAGGTGCTCCTCTTCGGCTTACTGTGACGCGAGCATGCCCTCCTCCTCCGGAGCTTCCATTCGGTTAAACTTAGGGGCCGCTTGGAACCGCCCGTGCCCGGGGAAGGTGCTCCTCTACAGCTTAACTGCCACGCACGCCGGCCGGAGCTCTGGTACGGTCCGAACCGCGCGAAACGTCGCCACCGATCGTGTCCGGGGGAACGTGCTCTTCTTCGTCCACTCTCCTCTTCGCCCACGCTCTTCTTCGGCGCACGGCGGCCGTCTAACCGCTCCAGCGCCCCGTCGTGCCGCTCGGCGAAACTACAATGCCCCCGAATATTTTTTAGACCCGCGAAGCACTGAACCCGCGAAAGGTGAACCGCGAAGTAGCGAGGGTTCACTGTATGTATAAGACCAAGACCTACAAAAAAGTCTCTTGGAGCAATGAGCTAGGTTTTACAGGAAGTCGGCCATTTTGAATTTACTTAAAAGGGGGCGGGTCACCACAATGGACTTTGTGTAGAAATTATTATTGGGGCCCGAGCACCGACCGCGGCGAGGTCCCTATTGTTTTTGTAGAAAACATTATTACTTTTATTATTATTATTATTATTATTATTAGGGCCTGAGCAGCGACCGCTGCGAAGTCCCTATTGTTTTTGTAGAAATTATTATTATTATTATTTTTCCGATTGTTCGATCGCATTTTTGACCCCCGAAACATGCACAAAAACTAACCAAACTTGGCAGTCTCATCGGGCATGGCGAAAAATTTGATATTTTAACGTCTAATATGAACAGGAAGTGAGTTATGAATTTTTGAAAGTCCGACTTTTGCCCTTTTTTGCATGTTTACAGGGGTCATTCTTTTGCACCCTGATCCTAAAGGCTTCATCTGATTGCCTTAAAATTCTGTCTGTAGCATCTGAAGACCTGGGACAAACACTGGGGCTAAAATTTTTTGTTTCCGAAATACTATATGACGGGGGCGGGGCTTCAAAGTTTTCACTTAAGATTTCCTTCGCCGCAATGGACAAAATGCTTAATAACTCTCCTGCACATGCTGCTAAAAATCCAAAACTTCACATGTACATAAAGAGTCTGTACCTGAAGACATCTATATGTTTATATTCAGTTATACACCTTGCGCCAATCAATATCATTTTTTACATTTTGACGTACTGCATGGTGCCCTTTTAACGAATCCGATTGAAAATTGGCTAGAAAAGACTCAAGACATTGATCTTACTCTATCCCTATTTTTATGACTTTCCTTCAAAGGGCGTGGCTATTACGGTGCCGCAGAGTCTGATTATTCTCCGTGGCAACAAAAGTTCCTGCAAAATGATTCAGATGATCCATCTTCTCGAAATTTTTCACATTTGAGGATATTCAGGCCCTGAAGACGGCTGCCAACTTATTTTTGATCGCAGTGGTCGCGCCACCAACTGGTTAAAACAAATACAAATTATTTTCGTTGATTTTTTTCTCCGGGCAGGTTAACAAAATCTACCTTACATTTGCTCGGATGAGTGTTTAGGCCTTGAGGATGTCACAATACGTAAGTCTTTCGCCTTCTTCAGAGTGTCACATGATGGTGTCTTGTGGCCCGTCTTTATCAGCTGATGTTCCATGAGGGCGTGACTTACCTGTCACAAGAATGAAGGCAAGTCACGCCCCCCGCTGTCCGTTCACTCCGCCAAAATGCTCCTCCAGGTGGTAGAGAGGATGAAGGCTCCCTTGTCTCTGTTCATGGTTTTTATGCCTCGCTTGCAGATCTCAATGGCCTCTCTGATCCAGCGCTGTTGTTTGTTCTCTTCGGTGCGGATGACCCTGCCCTTCTCCCGGTCCATGATGTGGTTTTCCCTTTTGCAGTGGTCAGTGATTGCTGATTTGTAATGTTCATGTTGTGCTTGTTCTTTTACTGCTCTGATTTTTCATTTTTTTGACAGGTAAGTCACACCCTCATGGAACATCAGCTGATAAAGACGGGTCTCAAGACACCATCATGCGACACTCTGAAGAAGGCGAAAGACTCGCCGAAACATGTCAGGTAAAAAATTAACCTAAAACATAATTGTCTGCTTTTAATGAATCAGTCAAATATCAATAATAAGAAGACAAAATGAACCTAATACAAATAAATGAATGCTTAATAACTCCCCTGCACATGCTCCTAAAAATCCAAACCTTCACCTGTAAATAAAACGTCCCGACCTGAAGACATCTTAATGTTATTATTTTGTTATACACACAGTGCCGCCAAGTGGAATCAAAAATTTGTTTTTATTTTAATTTTCACGTACTGCACGGTGCCCTTTTGACGAATCCGACTGAAAATGAGTCAGAAAAGACTCAAGACAATGATCTTACTCTCTGCCGAATTTTGTGACGTTTTGGCAAAAGGCGTGGCTATTAAGGTGCTGAAAAGTCCGATTGTACTCTGTGGCAACAAAAGCTCCGGCAACATGACTCAGATGATCCTATCTTCTCGAAGTTGTACACATTTGAGGATACTTCAGCCCTGAAGACATCTACCAACTTATTTTACATCGTAGTAGTAGCGCCACCAACTGGTAAAAGCTAATACAAGTTATTTTCTTGGATGTTTTTCTCCGTGCAACTCAACAAGGTCGCCCTCATATATGCTCGGATGACTGTTTCGGCCATGAGGATGTCACAATACGAAATTCGTGATTTTTCGTGAAAAGTTGTGGGAGTGGCATTGCACTGTTCGGCAATAAAACAAAGCTGATTATGAGGTTCTAAATATGAACGACAACTCGTAAAACTTTACACACACATCAGGCCGAGCAAATTTATCAATATTTTATACGTTAGTTGTGCAGCTTTTTTGAAATGGCTCGCCATGGCCCTCGAGAAATGTTAAAAAAAAGCAGCTCTGGTTGAGTGTTTCACCTCGCTTTTTGTAAATTTTATGGAGTACAGTGAACCCTCGGTTATCACGGTTAATGGGGACCGAGACCATCCGCGAAAACTGAAAATCCGCGAAGTAGCGGCGCACCTTCAAAAATGCTTAAAAAAAATATACAATATATATAATAAATATATAAATATATATATATATATATATATATATATATATATATATATATATATATATATATACGGGGAGAGAGAGAGTGAAATTCATGTTATAACAAAAAAACCAAATTATTATTAAAACGTATTGTTTTTTTATTCCCCAGCCATTCTTTTTGTATTTATTTAATTACTCCGACTTTTACCTGCTGGTACGCCGTCCGGTGTGCCCTGTGAAATGAAAGGTGGCATTCTTTATTTATTTATTCATTTATTCATTCATAACTGACAGCCTCGCGCTCCGCTCGTGCCCGGGCAGAAGAGGTGCTCCAATTTGGCTTAACTGTGACACACGCCCGTCCTCCTCCCCCGGAGCTTCCATTCGGTTAAACTTAGGGGCCGCTTGGCACCGCCCGTGCCCGGGGAAGGTGCTCCTCTTCGGCTTACTGTGACGCGAGCATGCCCTCCTCCTCCGGAGCTTCCATTCGGTTAAACGTAGGGGCCGCTTGGCACCGCCCGTGCCCGGGGAAGGTGCTCCTCTACGGCTTAACTGCCACGCACGCTGGCCGGAGCTCTGGTACGGTCCGAACCGCGCGAAACGTCGCCACCGATCGTGTCCGGGGGAACGTGCTCTTCTTCGTCCACTCTCCTCTTCGCCCACGCTCTTCTTCGGCGCACGCCGGCCGTCTAACCGCTCCAGCGCCCCGTCGTGCCGCTCGGCGAAACTACAATGCCCCCGAATATTTTTTAGACCCGCGAAGCACTGAACCCGCGAAAGGTGAACCGCGAAGTAGCGAGGGTTCACTGTATGTATAAGACCAAGACCTACAAAAAAGTCTCTTGGAGCAATGAGCTAGGTTTTACAGGAAGTCGGCCATTTTGAATTTACTTAAAAGGGGGCGGGTCACCACAATGGACTTTGTGTAGAAATTATTATTGGGGCCCGAGCAGCGACCGCGGCGAGGTCCCTATTGTTTTTGTAGAAGATATTATTACTTTTATTATTATTATTATTATTATTATTAGGGCCTGAGCAGCGACCGCTGCGAAGTCCCTATTGTTTTTGTAGAAATTATTATTATTATTATTTTTCCGATTGTTCGATCGCATTTTTGACCCCCGAAACATGCACAAAAACTCACCAAACTTGGCAGTCTCATCGGGCATGGCGAAAAATTTGATATTTTAACGTCTAATATGAACAGGAAGTGAGTTATGAATTTTTGAAAGTCCGACTTTTGCCCTTTTTTGCATGTTTACAGGGGTCATTCTTTTGCACCCTGATCCTAAAGGCTTCATCTGATTGCCTTAAAATTCTGTCTGTAGCATCTGAAGACCTGGCACAAACACTGGGGCTAAAATTTTTTGTTTCCAAAATACTATATGACGGGGGCGGGGCATCAAAGTTTTCACTTAAGATATCCTTCGCCGCAATGGACAAAATGCTTAATAACTCTCCTGCACATGCTGCTAAAAATCCAAAACTTCACATGTACATAAAGAGTCTGTACCTGAAGACATCTATATGTTTATATTCAGTTATACACCTTGCGCCAATCAATATCATTTTTTACATTTTGACGTACTGCACGGTGCCCTTTTAACGAATCTGATTGAAAATTGGCTAGAAAAGACTCAAGACATTGATCTTACTCTATCCCTATTTTTGTGACTTTCCTTCGAAGGGCGTGGCTATTACGGTGCCGCAGAGTCTGATTATTCTCCGTGGCAACAAAAGTTCCTGCAAAATGATTCAGATGATCCATCTTCTCGAAATTTTTCACATTTGAGGATATTCAGGCCCTGAAGACGGCTGCCAACTTATTTTTGATCGCAGTGGTAGCGCCACCAACTGGTTAAAACAAATACAAATTATTTTCGTTGATTTTTTTCTCCGGGCAGGTTAACAAAATCTACCTTACATTTGCTCGGATGAGTGTTTAGGCCTTGAGGATGTCACAATACGAAAGTCTTTCGCCTTCTTCAGAGTGTCACATGATGGTGTCTTGTGGCCCGTCTTTATCAGCTGATGTTCCATGAGGGCGTGACTTACCTGTCACAAGAATGAAGGCAAGTCACGCCCCCCGCTGTCCGTTCACTCCGCCAAAATGCTGCTCCAGGTGGTAGAGAGGATGAAGGCTCCCTTGTCTCTGTTCATGGTTTTTATGCCTCGCTTGCAGATCTCAATGGCCTCTCTGATCCAGCGCTGTTGTTTGTTCTCTTCGGTGCGGATGACCCTGCCCTTCTCCCGGTCCATGATGTGGTTTTCCCTTTTGCAGTGGTCAGTGATTGCTGATTTGTAATGTTCATGTTGTGCTTGTTCTTTGACTGCTCTGATTTTTCATTTTTTTGACAGGTAAGTCACACCCTCATGGAACATCAGCTGATAAAGACGGGTCTCAAGACACCATCATGCGACAATCTGAAGAAGGCGAAAGACTCGCCGAAACATGTCAGGTAAAAAATTTACCTAAAACATAATTGTCTGCTTTTAATGAATCAGTCAAATATCAATAATAAGAAGACAAAATGAACCTAATACAAATAAACGAATGCTTAATAACTCCCCTGCACATGCTCCTAAAAATCCAAACCTTCACCTGTAAATAAAACGTCCCGACCTGAAGACATCTTAATGTTATTATTTTGTTATACACACAGTGCCGCCAAGTGGAATCAAAAATTTGTTTTTATTTTAATTTTCACGTACTGCACAGTGCCCTTTTGACAAATCCGACTGAAAATTAGTCAGAAAAGACTCAAGACAATGATCTTACTCTCTGCCGAATTTTGTGACGTTTTGGCAAAAGGCGTGGCTATTAAGGTGCTGAAAAGTCCGATTGTACTCTGTGGCAACAAAAGCTCCGGCAACATGACTCAGATGATCCTATCTTCTCGAAGTTGTACACATTTGAGGATACCTCAGCCCTGAAGACATCTACCAACTTATTTTACATCGTAGTAGTAGCGCCACCAACTGGTAAAAGCTAATACAAGTTATTTTCTTGGATGTTTTTCTCCGTGCAACTCAACAAGGTCGCCCTCATATATGCTCGGATGACTGTTTCGGCCATGAGGATGTCACAATACGAAATTCGTGATTTTTCGTGAAAAGTTGTGGGAGTGGCATTGCACTGTTCGGCAATAAAACAAAGCTGATTATGAGGTTCTAAATATGAACGACAACTCGTAAAACTTTACACACACATCAGGCCGAGCAAATTTATCAATATTTTATACGTTAGTTGTGCAGCTTTTTTGAAATGGCTCGCCATGGCCCTCGAGAAATGTTAAAAAAAAGCAGCTCTGGTTGAGTGTTTCACCTCGCTTTTTGTAAATTTTATGGAGTACAGTGAACCCTCGGTTATCGCGGTTAATGGGGACCGAGACCACCCGCGAAAACTGAAAATCCGCGAAGTAGCGGCGCACCTTCAAAAATGCTTAAAAAAAATATACAATATATATAATAAATATATATATATATATATATATATATATATATATATATATATATATATATATATATATATATACGGGGAGAGAGAGAGTGAAATTCATGTTATAACAAAAAAACCAAATTATTATTAAAACGTATTATTTTTTTATTCCCCAGCCATTCTTTTTGTATTTATTTAATTACTCCGACTTTTACCTGCTGGTACGCCGTCCGGTGTGCCCTGTGAAATGAAAGGTGGCATTCTTTATTTATTTATTCATTTATTCATTCATAACTGACAGCCTCGCGCTCCGCTTGTGCCCGGCAGAAGAGGTGCTCCAATTCGGCTTAACTGTGACACACGCCCGCCCTCCTCCCCCGGAGCTTCCATTCGGTTAAACTTAGGGGCCGCTTGGCACCGCCCGTGCCCGGGGAAGGTGCTCCTCTTCGGCTTACTGTGACGCGAGCATGCCCTCCTCCTCCGGAGCTTCCATTCGGTTAAACTTAGGGGCCGCTTGGAACCGCCCGTGCCCGGGGAAGGTGCTCCTCTTCGGCTTACTGTGACGCGAGCATGCCCTCCTCCTCCGGAGCTTCCATTCGGTTAAACTTAGGGGCCGCTTGGCACCGCCCGTGCCCGGGGAAGGTGCTCCTCTACGGCTTAACTGCCACGCACGCTGGCCGGAGCTCTGGTACGGTCCGAACCGCGCGAAACGTCGCCACCGATCGTGTCCGGGGGAACGTGCTCTTCTTCGTCCACTCTCCTCTTCGCCCACGCTCTTCTTCGGCGCACGCCGGCCGTCTAACCGCTCCAGCGCCCCGTCGTGCCGCTCGGCGAAACTACAATGCCCCCGAATATTTTTTAGACCCGCGAAGCACTGAACCTGCGAAAGGTGAACCGCGAAGTAGCGAGGGTTCACTGTATGTATAAGACCAAGACCTACAAAAAAGTCTCTTGGAGCAATGAGCTAGGTTTTACAGGAAGTCGGCCATTTTGAATTTACTTAAAAGGGGGCGGGTCACCACAATGGACTTTGTGTAGAAATTATTATAGGGGCCCGAGCAGCGACCGCGGCGAGGTCCCTATTGTTTTTGTAGAAAATATTATTACTTTTATTATTATTATTATTATTATTATTAGGGCCTGAGCAGCGACCGCTGCGAAGTCCCTATTGTTTTTGTAGAAATTATTATTATTATTTTTCCGATTGTTCGATCGCATTTTTGACCCCCGAAACATGCACAAAAACTCACCAAACCTGGCAGTCTCATCGGGCATGGCGAAAAATTTGATATTTTAACGTCTAATATGAACAGGAAGTGAGTTATGAATTTTTGAAAGTCCGACTTTTGCCCTTTTTTGCATGTTTACAGGGGTCATTCTTTTGCACCCTGATCCTAAAGGCTTCATCTGATTGCCTTAAAATTCTGTCTGTAGCATCTGAAGACCTGGGACAAACACTGGGGCTAAAATTTTTTGTTTCCGAAATACTATATGACGGGGGCGGGGCATCAAAGTTTTCACTTAAGATTTCCTTCGCCGCAATGGACAAAATGCTTAATAACTCTCCTGCACATGCTGCTAAAAATCCAAAACTTCACATGTACATAAAGAGTCTGTACCTGAAGACATCTATATGTTTATATTCAGTTATACACCTTTCGCCAATCAATATCATTTTTTACATTTTGACGTACTGCACGGTGCCCTTTTAACGAATCTGATTGAAAATTGGCTAGAAAAGACTCAAGACATTGATCTTACTCTATCCCTATTTTTGTGACTTTCCTTCGAAGGGCGTGGCTATTACGGTGCCGCAGAGTCTGATTATTCTCCGTGGCAACAAAAGTTCCTGCAAAATGATTCAGATGATCCATCTTCTCGAAATTTTTCACATTTGAGGATATTCAGGCCCTGAAGACGGCTGCCAACTTATTTTTGATCGCAGTGGTAGCGCCACCAACTGGTTAAAACAAATATAAATTATTTTCGTTGATGTTTTTCTCCGGGCATGTTAACAAAATCTACCTTATATTTGCTCGGATGAGTGTTTAGGCCTTGAGCATGTCACAATACGAAAGTCTTTCGCCTTCTTCAGAGTGTCACATGATGGTGTCTTGTGACCCGCCTTTATCAGCTGATGTTCCATGAGGGCGTGACTTACCTGTCACAAGAATGAAGGCAAGTCACGCCCCCCGCTGTCCGTTCACTCCGCCAAGATGCTGGTCCAGGTGGTAGAGAGGATGAAGGCTCCCTTGTCTCTGTTCATGGTTTTTATGCCTCGCTTGCAGATCGCAATGGCCTCTCTGATCCAGCGCTGTTGTTTGTTCTCTTCTGTGCGGATGACCCTGCCCTTCTCCCGGTCCATGATGTGGTTTTCCCTTTTGCAGTGGTCAGTGATTGCTGATTTGTAATGTTCATGTTGTGCTTGTTCTTTTACTGCTCTGATTTTTTTCATTTTTTTGACAGGTAAGTCACACCCTCATGGAACATCAGCTCAAGACACCATCATGCGACACTCTGAAGTAGGCGAAAGACTCGCCGAAACATGTCAGGTAAAAAATTAACCTAAAACATAATTGTCTGCTTTTAATGAATCAGTCAAATATCAATAATAAGAAGACAAAATGAACCTAATACAAATAAATGAATGCTTAATAACTCCCCTGCACATGCTCCTAAAAATCCAAACCTTCACCTGTAAATAAAACGTCCCGACCTGAAGACATCTTAATGTTATTATTTTGTTATACACACAGTGCCGCCAAGTGGAATAAAAAATTTGTTTTTATTTTAATTGTCACGTACTGCACGGTGCCCTTTCGACGAATCCGACTGAAAATTAGTCAGAAAAGACTCAAGACAATGATCTTACTCTCTGCCGAATTTTGTGACGTTTTGGCAAAAGGCGTGGCTATTACGGTGCTGAAAAGTCCGATTGTACTCTGTGGCAACAAAAGCTCCAGCAACATGACTCAGATGATCCTATCTTCTCGAAGTTGCACACATTTGAGGATACTTCAGCCCTGAAGACATCTACCAACTTATTTTTCATCGTAGTAGTAGCGCCCCCAACTGGTAAAAGCTAATACAAGTTATTTTCTTGGATGTTTTTCTCCGTGCAACTCAACAAGGTCGCCCTCATATATGCTCGGATGACTGTTTCGGCCATGAGGATGTCACAATACGAAATTCGTCCTTTTTCATGAAAAGTTGTGGGAGTGGCATTGCACTGTTCGGCAATAAAACAAAGCTGATTATGAGGTTCTAAATATGAACGACAACTCGTGAAACTTTACACACACATCAGGCCGAGCAAATTTATCAATATTTTATACGTTAGTTGTGCAGCTTTTTTGAAATGGCTCGCCATGGCCCTCGAGAAATGTTCAAAAAAGCAGCCCTGGTTGAGTGTTTCACCTCGCTTTTTATAAATTTTATGGAGTACAGTGAACCCTCGGTTATCGCGGTTAATGGGGACCGAGACCACCCGCGAAAACTGAAAATCCGCGAAGTAGCGGCGCACCTTCAAAAATGCTTAAAAAATATATATAATAAATATATAAATATATATATATATATATATATATATATATATATATATATATATATACGGGGGGAGAGAGAGAGAGAGAGAGTGAAATTCATGTTATAACAAAAAAAACAAATTATTATTAAAACTTATTATTTTTTTATTCCCCAACCATTCTTTTTGTATTTATTTAATTACTCCGACTTTTACCTGCTGGTACGCCGTCCGGTGTGCCCTGTGAAATGAAAGGTGGCATTCTTTATTTATTTATTCATTTATTCATTCATAACTGACAGCCTCGCGCTCCGCTTGTGCCCGGCAGAAGAGGTGCTCCAATTCGGCTTAACTGTGACACACGCCCGCCCTCCTCCCCCGGAGCTTCCATTCGGTTAAACTTAGGGGCCGCTTGGCACCGCCCGTGCCCGGGGAAGGTGCTCCTCTTCGGCTTACTGTGACGCGAGCATGCCCTCCTCCTCCGGAGCTTCCATTCGGTTAAACTTAGGGGCCGCTTGGAACCGCCCGTGCCCGGGGAAGGTGCTCCTCTTCGGCTTACTGTGACGCGAGCATGCCCTCCTCCTCCGGAGCTTCCATTCGGTTAAACTCAGGGGCCGCTTGGAACCGCCCGTGCCCGGGGAAGGTGCTCCTCTACGGCTTAACTGCCACGCACGCCGGCCGGAGCTCTGGTACGGTCCGAACCGCGCGAAACGTCGCCACCGATCGTGTCCGGGGGAACGTGCTCTTCTTCGTCCACTCTCCTCTTCGCCCACGCTCTTCTTCGGCGCACGCCGGCCGTCTAACCGCTCCAGCGCCCCGTCGTGCCGCTCGGCGAAACTACAATGCCCCCGAATATTTTTTAGACCCGCGAAGCACTGAACCCGCGAAAGGTGAACCTCGAAGTAGCGAGGGTTCACTGTATGTATAAGACCAAGACCTACAAAAAAGTCTCTTGGAGCAATGAGCTAGGTTTTACAGGAAGTCGGCCATTTTGAATTTACTTAAAAGGGGGCGGGTCTCCACAATGGACTTTGTGTAGAAATTATTATTGGGGCCCGAGCAGCGACCGCGGCGAGGTCCCTATTGTTTTTGTAGAAAATATTATTACTTTTATTATTATTATTATTATTATTATTATTATTATTAGGGCCTGAGCAGCGACCGCTGCGAAGTCCCTATTGTTTTTGTAGAAATTATTATTATTATTATTTTTCCGATTGTTCGATCGCATTTTTGACCCCCGAAACATGCACAAAAACTCACCAAACTTGGCAGTCTCATCGGGCATGGCGAAAAATTTGATATTTTTTAACGTCTAATATGAACAGGAAGTGAGTTATGAATTTTTGAAAGTCCGACTTTTGCCCTTTTTTGCATGTTTACAGGGGTCATTCTTTTGCACCCTGATCCTAAAGGCTTCATCTGATTGCCTTAAAGTTCTGTCTGGAGCATCTTAAGACCTGGGACAAACACTGGGGCTAAAATCTTTTGTTTCCGAAATACTATATGACGGGGGCGGGGCTTCAAAGTTTTCACTTAAGATTTCCTTCGCCGCAATGGACAAAATGCTTAATAACTCTCCTGCCCGTGCTGCTAAAAATCCAAAACTTCACATGTACATAAAGAGTCGGTACCTGAAGACATCTATATGTTTATATTCAGTTATACACCTTGCGCCAATCAATATAAATGTTTACATTTTGACGTACTGCACGGTGCCCTTTTAACGAATCCGACTGAAAATTGGCTAGAAAAGACTCAAGACATTGATCTTACTCTATCCCTATTTTTATGACTTTCCTTCAAAGGGCGTGGCTATTACGGTGCCGCAGAGTCTGATTATTCTCCGTGGCAACAAAAGTTCCTGCAAAATGATTCAGATGATCCATCTTCTGGAAATCTTTCACATTTGAGGATATTCAGGCCCTGAAGACGGCTGCCAACTTATTTTTGATCGCAGTGGTAGCGCCACCAACTGGTTAAAACAAATACAAATTATTTTCGTTGATGTTTTTCTCCGGGCAGGTTAACAAAATCTACCTTATATTTGCTCGGATGAGTGTTTAGGCCTTGAGCATGTCACAATACGAAAGTCTTTCGCCTTCTTCAGAGTGTCACATGATGGTGTCTTGTGACCCGTCTTTATCAGCTGATGTTCCATGAGGGCGTGACTTACCTGTCACAAGAATGAAGGCAAGTCACGCCCCCCGCTGTCCGTTCACTCCGCCAAGATGCTGGTCCAGGTGGTAGAGAGGATGAAGGCTCCCTTGTCTCTGTTCATGGTTTTTATGCCTCGCTTGCAGATCTCAATGGCCTCTCTGATCCAGCGCTGTTGTTTGTTCTCTTCTGTGCGGATGACCCTGCCCTTCTCCCGGTCCATGATGTGGTTTTCCCTTTTGCAGTGGTCAGTGATTGCTGATTTGTAATGTTCATGTTGTGCTTGTTCTTTTACTGCTCTGATTTTTTCATTTTTTTGACAGGTAAGTCACACCCTCATGGAACATCAGCTCAAGACACCATCATGCGACACTCTGAAGAAGGCGAAAGACTCGCCGAAACATGTCAGGTAAAAAATTAACCTAAAACATAATTGTCTGCTTTTAATGAATCAGTCAAATATCAATAATAAGAAGACAAAATGAACCTAATACAAATAAATGAATGCTTAATAACTCCCCTGCACATGCTCCTAAAAATCCAAACCTTCACCTGTAAATAAAACGTCCCGACCTGAAGACATCTTAATGTTATTATTTTGTTATACACACAGTGCCGCCAAGTGGAATCAAAAATTTGTTTTTATTTTAATTTTCACGTACTGCATGGTGCCCTTTTGACGAATCCGACTGAAAATTAGTCAGAAAAGACTTAAGACAATGATCTTACTCTCTGCCGAATTTTGTGACGTTTTGGCAAAAGGCGTGGTTATTAAGGTGCTGAAAAGTCCGATTGTACTCTGTGGCAACAAAAGCTCCGGCAACATGACTCAGATGATCCTATCTTCTCGAAGTTGTACACATTTGAGGATACTTCAGCCCTGAAGACATCTACCAACTTATTTTACATCGTAGTAGTAGCGCCACCAACTGGTAAAAGCTAATACAAGTTATTTTCTTGGATGTTTTTCTCCGTGCAACTCAACAAGGTCGCCCTCATATATGCTCGGATGACTGTTTCGGCCATGAGGATGTCACAATACGAAATTCGTGATTTTTCGTGAAAAGTTGTGGGAGTGGCATTGCACTGTTCAGCAATAAAACAAAGCTGATTATGAGGTTCTAAATATGAACGACAACTCGTAAAACTTTACACACACATCAGGCCGAGCAAATTTATCAATATTTTATACGTTAGTTGTGCAGCTTTTTTGAAATGGCTCGCCATGGCCCTCGAGAAATGTTAAAAAAAAGCAGCTCTGGTTGAGTGTTTCACCTCGCTTTTTGTAAATTTTATGGAGTACAGTGAACCCTCGGTTATCGCGGTTAATGGGGACCGAGACCACCCGCGAAAACTGAAAATCCGCGAAGTAGCGGCGCACCTTCAAAAATGCTTAAAAAAAATATACAATATATATAATAAATATATAAATATATATATATACGGGGAGAGGGAGAGTGAAATTCATGTTATAACAAAAAAAACAAATTATTATTAAAACGTATTATTTTTTTATTCCCCAGCCATTCTTTTTGTATTTATTTAATTACTCCGACTTTTACCTGCTGGTACGCCGTCCGGTGTGCCCTGTGAAATGAAAGGTGGCATTCTTTATTTATTTATTCATTTATACATTCATAACTGACAGCCTCGCGCTCCGCTCGTGCCCGGGCAGAAGAGGTGCTCCAATTTGGCTTAACTGTGACACACGCCCGTCCTCCTCCCCCGGAGCTTCCATTCGGTTAAACTTAGGGGCCGCTTGGCACCGCCCGTGCCCGGGGAAGGTGCTCCTCTTCGGCTTACTGTGACGCGAGCATGCCCTCCTCCTCCGGAGCTTCCATTCGGTTAAACTTAGGGGCCGCTTGGAACCGCCCGTGCCCGGGGAAGGTGCTCCTCTTCGGCTTACTGTGACGCGAGCATGCCCTCCTCCTCCGGAGCTTCCATTCGGTTAAACTTAGGGGCCGCTTGGCACTGCCCGTGCCCGGGGAAGGTGCTCCTCTACGGCTTAACTGCCACGCACGCTGGCCGGAGCTCTGGTACGGTCCGAACCGCGCGAAACGTCGCCACCGATCGTGTCCGGGGGAACGTGCTCTTCTTCGTCCACTCTCCTCTTCGCCCACGCTCTTCTTCGGCGCACGCCGGCCGTCTAACCGCTCCAGCGCCCCGTCGTGCCGCTCGGCGAAACTACAATGCGCCCGAATATTTTTTAGACCCGCGAAGCACTGAACCCGCGAAAGGTGAACCGCGAAGTAGCGAGGGTTCACTGTATGTATAAGACCAAGACCTACAAAAAAGTCTCTTGGAGCAATGAGCTAGGTTTTACAGGAAGTCGGCCATTTTGAATTTACTTAAAAGGGGGCGGGTCACCACAATGGACTTTGTGTAGAAATTATTATTGGGGCCCGAGCAGCGACCGCGGCGAGGTCCCTATTGTTTTTGTAGAAAATATTATTACTTTTATTATTATTATTATTATTATTATTAGGGCCTGAGCAGCGACCGCTGCGAAGTCCCTATTGTTTTTGTTGAAATTATTATTATTATTATTTTTCCGATTGTTCGATCGCATTTTTGACCCCTGAAACATGCACAAAAACTCACCAAACTTGGCAGTCTCATCGGGCATGGCGAAAAATTTGATATTTTAACGTCTAATATGAACAGGAAGTGAGTTATGAATTTTTGAAAGTCCGACTTTTGCCCTTTTTTGCATGTTTACAGGGGTCATTCTTTTGCACCCTGATCCTAAAGGCTTCATCTGATTGCCTTAAAATTCTGTCTGTAGCATCTGAAGACCTGGCACAAACACTGGGGCTAAAATTTTTTGTTTCCGAAATACTATATGACGGGGGCGGGGCATCAAAGTTTTCACTTAAGATTTCCTTCGCCGCAATGGACAAAATGCTTAATAACTCTCCTGCACATGCTGCTAAAAATCCAAAACTTCACATGTACATAAAGAGTCTGTACCTGAAGACATCTATATGTTTATATTCAGTTATACACCTTGCGCCAATCAATATCATTTTTTACATTTTGACGTACTGCACGGTGCCCTTTTAACGAATCTGATTGAAAATTGGCTAGAAAAGACTCAAGACATTGATCTTACTCTATCCCTATTTTTGTGACTTTCCTTCGAAGGGCGTGGCTATTACGGTGCCGCAGAGTCTGATTATTCTCCGTGGCAACAAAAGTTCCTGCAAAATGATTCAGATGATCCATCTTCTCGAAATTTTTCACATTTGAGGATATTCAGGCCCTGAAGACGGCTGCCAACTTATTTTTGATCGCAGTGGTAGCGCCACCAACTGGTTAAAACAAATACAAATCATTTTCGTTGATTTTTTTCTCCGGGCAGGTTAACAAAATCTACCTTACATTTGCTCGGATGAGTGTTTAGGCCTTGAGGATGTCACAATACGAAAGTCTTTCGCCTTCTTCAGAGTGTCACATGATGGTGTCTTGTGGCCCGTCTTTATCAGCTGATGTTCCATGAGGGCGTGACTTACCTGTCACAAGAATGAAGGCAAGTCACGCCCCCCGCTGTCCGTTCACTCCGCCAAAATGCTGCTCCAGGTGGTAGAGAGGATGAAGGCTCCCTTGTCTCTGTTCATGGTTTTTATGCCTCGCTTGCAGATCTCAATGGCCTCTCTGATCCAGCGCTGTTGTTTGTTCTCTTCGGTGCGGATGACCCTGCCCTTCTCCCGGTCCATGATGTGGTTTTCCCTTTTGCAGTGGTCAGTGATTGCTGATTTGTAATGTTCATGTTGTGCTTGTTCTTTTACTGCTCTGATTTTTCATTTTTTTGACAGGTAAGTCACACCCTCATGGAACATCAGCTGATAAAGACGGGTCTCAAGACACCATCATGCGACACTCTGAAGAAGGCGAAAGACTCGCCGAAACATGTCAGGTAAAAAATTAACCTAAAACATAATTGTCTGCTTTTAATGAATCAGTCAAATATCAATAATAAGAAGACAAAATGAACCTAATACAAATAAATGAATGCTTAATAACTCCCCTGCACATGCTCCTAAAAATCCAAACCTTCACCTGTAAATAAAACGTCCCGACCTGAAGACATCTTAATGTTATTATTTTGTTATACACACAGTGCCGCCAAGTGGAATCAAAAATTTGTTTTTATTTTAATTTTCACGTACTGCACGGTGCCCTTTTGACGAATCCGACTGAAAATTAGTCAGAAAAGACTCAAGACAATGATCTTACTCTCTGCCGAATTTTGTGACGTTTTGGCAAAAGGCGTGGCTATTAAGGTGCTGAAAAGTCCGATTGTACTCTGTGGCAACAAAAGCTCCGGCAACATGACTCAGATCATCCTATCTTCTCGAAGTTGTACACATTTGAGGATACTTCAGCCCTGAAGACATCTACCAACTTATTTTATATCGTAGTAGTAGCGCCACCAACTGGTTAAAGCTAATACAAGTTATTTTCTTGGATGTTTTTCTCCGTGCAACTCAACAAGGTCGCCCTCATATATGCTCGGATGACTGTTTCGGCCATGAGGATGTCACAATACGAAATTCGTGATTTTTCGTGAAAAGTTGTGGGAGTGGCATTGCACTGTTCGGCAATAAAACAAAGCTGATTATGAGGTTCTAAATATGAACGACAACTCGTAAAACTTTACACACACATCAGGCCGAGCAAATTTATCAATATTTTATACGTTAGTTGTGCAGCTTTTTTTAAATGGCTCGCCATGGCCCTCGAGAAATGTTAAAAAAAAGCAGCTCTGGTTGAGTGTTTCACCTCGCTTTTTGTAAATTTTATGGAGTACAGTGAACCCTCGGTTATCGCGGTTAATGGGGACCGAGACCACCCGCGAAAACTGAAAATCCGCGAAGTAGCGGCGCACCTTCAAAAATGCTTAAAAAAAATATACAATATATATAATAAATATATATATATATATATATATATATATATATATATATATATATATACGGGGAGAGAGAGAGTGAAATTCATGTTATAACAAAAAAACCAAATTATTATTAAAACGTATTATTTTTTTATTCCCCAGCCATTCTTTTTGTATTTATTTAATTACTCCGACTTTTACCTGCTGGTACGCCGTCCGGTGTGCCCTGTGAAATGAAAGGTGGCATTCTTTATTTATTTATTCATTTATTCATTCATAACTGACAGCCTCGCGCTCCGCTCGTGCCCGGGCAGAAGAGGTGCTCCAATTTGGCTTAACTGTGACACACGCCCGTCCTCCTCCCCCGGAGCTTCCATTCGGTTAAACTTAGGGGCCGCTTGGCACCGCCCGTGCCCGGGGAAGGTGCTCCTCTTCGGCTTACTGTGACGCGAGCATGCCCTCCTCCTCCGGAGCTTCCATTCGGTTAAACTTAGGGGCCGCTTGGAACCGCCCGTGCCCGGGGAAGGTGCTCCTCTTCGGCTTACTGTGACGCGAGCATGCCCTCCTCCTCCGGAGCTTCCATTCGGTTAAACTTAGGGGCCGCTTGGCACCGCCCGTGCCCGGGGAAGGTGCTCCTCTACGGCTTAACTGCCACGCACGCTGGCCGGAGCTCTGGTACGGTCCGAACCGCGCGAAACGTCGCCACCGATCGTGTCCGGGGGAACGTGCTCTTCTTCGTCCACTCTCCTCTTCGCCCACGCTCTTCTTCGGCGCACGCCGGCCGTCTAACCGCTCCAGCGCCCCGTCGTGCCGCTCGGCGAAACTACAATGCCCCCGAATATTTTTTAGACCCGCGAAGCACTGAACCCGCGAAAGGTGAACCTCGAAGTAGCGAGGGTTCACTGTATGTATAAGACCAAGACCTACAAAAAAGTCTCTTGGAGCAATGAGCTAGGTTTTACAGGAAGTCGGCCATTTTGAATTTACTTAAAAGGGGGCGGGTCTCCACAATGGACTTTGTGTAGAAATTATTATTGGGGCCCGAGCAGCGACCGCGGCGAGGTCCCTATTGTTTTTGTAGAAAATATTATTACTTTTATTATTATTATTATTATTATTATTATTATTATTAGGGCCTGAGCAGCGACCGCTGCGAAGTCCCTATTGTTTTTGTAGAAATTATTATTATTATTATTTTTCCGATTGTTCGATCGCATTTTTGACCCCCGAAACATGCACAAAAACTCACCAAACTTGGCAGTCTCATCGGGCATGGCGAAAAATTTGATATTTTTTAACGTCTAATATGAACAGGAAGTGAGTTATGAATTTTTGAAAGTCCGACTTTTGCCCTTTTTTGCATGTTTACAGGGGTCATTCTTTTGCACCCTGATCCTAAAGGCTTCATCTGATTGCCTTAAAGTTCTGTCTGGAGCATCTTAAGACCTGGGACAAACACTGGGGCTAAAATTTTTTGTTTCCGAAATACTATATGACGGGGGCGGGGCTTCAAAGTTTTCACTTAAGATTTCCTTCGCCGCAATGGACAAAATGCTTAATAACTCTCCTGCCCGTGCTGCTAAAAATCCAAAACTTCACATGTACATAAAGAGTCGGTACCTGAAGACATCTATATGTTTATATTCAGTTATACACCTTGCGCCAATCAATATAAATGTTTACATTTTGACGTACTGCACGGTGCCCTTTTAACGAATCCGACTGAAAATTGGCTAGAAAAGACTCAAGACATTGATCTTACTCTATCCCTATTTTTATGACTTTCCTTCAAAGGGCGTGGCTATTACGGTGCCGCAGAGTCTGATTATTCTCCGTGGCAACAAAAGTTCCTGCAAAATGATTCAGATGATCCATCTTCTGGAAATCTTTCACATTTGAGGATATTCAGGCCCTGAAGACGGCTGCCAACTTATTTTTGATCGCAGTGGTAGCGCCACCAACTGGTTAAAACAAATACAAATTATTTTCGTTGATGTTTTTCTCCGGGCAGGTTAACAAAATCTACCTTATATTTGCTCGGATGAGTGTTTAGGCCTTGAGCATGTCACAATACGAAAGTCTTTCGCCTTCTTCAGAGTGTCACATGATGGTGTCTTGTGACCCGTCTTTATCAGCTGATGTTCCATGAGGGCGTGACTTACCTGTCACAAGAATGAAGGCAAGTCACGCCCCCCGCTGTCCGTTCACTCCGCCAAGATGCTGGTCCAGGTGGTAGAGAGGATGAAGGCTCCCTTGTCTCTGTTCATGGTTTTTATGCCTCGCTTGCAGATCTCAATGGCCTCTCTGATCCAGCGCTGTTGTTTGTTCTCTTCTGTGCGGATGACCCTGCCCTTCTCCCGGTCCATGATGTGGTTTTCCCTTTTGCAGTGGTCAGTGATTGCTGATTTGTAATGTTCATGTTGTGCTTGTTCTTTTACTGCTCTGATTTTTTCATTTTTTTGACAGGTAAGTCACACCCTCATGGAACATCAGCTCAAGACACCATCATGCGACACTCTGAAGAAGGCGAAAGACTCGCCGAAACATGTCAGGTAAAAAATTAACCTAAAACATAATTGTCTGCTTTTAATGAATCAGTCAAATATCAATAATAAGAAGACAAAATGAACCTAATACAAATAAATGAATGCTTAATAACTCCCCTGCACATGCTCCTCAAAATCCAAACCTTCACCTGTAAATAAAACGTCCCGACCTGAAGACATCTTAATGTTATTATTTTGTTATACACACAGTGCCGCCAAGTGGAATCAAAAATTTGTTTTTATTTTAATTTTCACGTACTGCACGGTGCCCTTTTGACGAATCCGACTGAAAATTAGTCAGAAAAGACTCAAGACAATGATCTTACTCTCTGCCGAATTTTGTGACGTTTTGGCAAAAGGCGTGGCTATTAAGGTGCTGAAAAGTCCGATTGTACTCTGTGGCAACAAAAGCTCCGGCAACATGACTCAGATCATCCTATCTTCTCGAAGTTGTACACATTTGAGGATACTTCAGCCCTGAAGACATCTACCAACTTATTTTATATCGTAGTAGTAGCGCCACCAACTGGTAAAAGCTAATACAAGTTATTTTCTTGGATGTTTTTCTCCGTGCAACTCAACAAGGTCGCCCTCATATATGCTCGGATGACTGTTTCGGCCATGAGGATGTCACAATACGAAATTCGTGATTTTTCGTGAAAAGTTGTGGGAGTGGCATTGCACTGTTCGGCAATAAAACAAAGCTGATTATGAGGTTCTAAATATGAACGACAACTCGTAAAACTTTACACACACATCAGGCCGAGCAAATTTATCAATATTTTATACGTTAGTTGTGCAGCTTTTTTGAAATGGCTCGCCATGGCCCTCGAGAAATGTTAAAAAAAAGCAGCTCTGGTTGAGTGTTTCACCTCGCTTTTTGTAAATTTTATGGAGTACAGTGAACCCTCGGTTATCGCGGTTAATGGGGACCGAGACCACCCGCGAAAACTGAAAATCCGCGAAGTAGCGGCGCACCTTCAAAAATGCTTAAAAAAAATATACAATATATATAATAAATATATATATATATATATATATATATATATATATATATATATATATATATATATATACGGGGAGAGAGAGAGTGAAATTCATGTTATAACAAAAAAACCAAATTATTATTAAAACGTATTATTTTTTTATTCCCCAGCCATTCTTTTTGTATTTATTTAATTACTCCGACTTTTACCTGCTGGTACGCCGTCCGGTGTGCCCTGTGAAATGAAAGGTGGCATTCTTTATTTATTTATTCATTTATTCATTCATAACTGACAGCCTCGCGCTCAGCTCGTGCCCGGGCAGAAGAGGTGCTCCAATTTGGCTTAACTGTGACACACGCCCGTCCTCCTCCCCCGGAGCTTCCATTCGGTTAAACTTAGGGGCCGCTTGGCACCGCCCGTGCCCGGGGAAGGTGCTCCTCTTCGGCTTACTGTGACGCGAGCATGCCCTCCTCCTCCGGAGCTTCCATTCGGTTAAACTTAGGGGCCGCTTGGAACCGCCCGTGCCCGGGGAAGGTGCTCCTCTTCGGCTTACTGTGACGCGAGCATGCCCTCCTCCTCCGGAGCTTCCATTCGGTTAAACTTAGGGGCCGCTTGGCACCGCCCGTGCCCGGGGAAGGTGCTCCTCTACGGCTTAACTGCCACGCACGCTGGCCGGAGCTCTGGTACGGTCCGAACCGCGCGAAACGTCGCCACCGATCGTGTCCGGGGGAACGTGCTCTTCTTCGTCCACTCTCCTCTTCGCCCACGCTCTTCTTCGGCGCACGCCGGCCGTCTAACCGCTCCAGCGCCCCGTCGTGCCGCTCGGCGAAACTACAATGCCCCCGAATATTTTTTAGACCCGCGAAGCACTGAACCTGCGAAAGGTGAACCGCGAAGTAGCGAGGGTTCACTGTATGTATAAGACCTAGACCTACAAAAAAGTCTCTTGGAGCAATGAGCTAGGTTTTACAGGAAGTCGGCCATTTTGAATTTACTTAAAAGGGGGCGGGTCACCACAATGGACTTTGTGTAGAAATTATTATTGGGGCCCGAGCAGCGACCGCGGCGAGGTCCCTATTGTTTTTGTAGAAAATATTATTACTTTTATTATTATTATTATTATTATTATTAGGGCCTGAGCAGCGACCGCTGTTTTTGTAGAAATTATTATTATTATTTTTCCGATTGTTCGATCGCATTTTTGACCCCCGAAACATGCACAAAAACTCACCAAACCTGGCAGTCTCATCGGGCATGGCGAAAAATTTGATATTTTAACGTCTAATATGAACAGGAAGTGAGTTATGAATTTTTGAAAGTCCGACTTTTGCCCTTTTTTGCATGTTTACAGGGGTCATTCTTTTGCACCCTGATCCTAAAGGCTTCATCTGATTGCCTTAAAATTCTGTCTGTAGCATCTGAAGACCTGGGACAAACACTGGGGCTAAAATTTTTTGTTTCCGAAATACTATATGACGGTGGCGGGGCATCAAAGTTTTCACTTAAGATTTCCTTCGCCGCAATGGACAAAATGCTTAATAACTCTCCTGCACATGCTGCTAAAAATCCAAAACTTCACATGTACATAAAGAGTCTGTACCTGAAGACATCTATATGTTTATATTCAGTTATACACCTTGCGCCAATCAATATCATTTTTTACATTTTGACGTACTGCACGGTGCCCTTTTAACGAATCCGACTGAAAATTGGCTAGAAAAGACTCAAGACATTGATCTTACTCTATCCCTATTTTTATGACTTTCCTTCAAAGGGCGTGGCTATTACGGTGCCGCAGAGTCTGATTATTCTCCGTGGCAACAAAAGTTCCTGCAAAATGATTCAGATGATCCATCTTCTGGAAATCTTTCACATTTGAGGATATTCAGGCCCTGAAGACGGCTGCCAACTTATTTTTGATCGCAGTGGTAGCGCCACCAACGGGTTAAAACAAATACAAATTATTTTCGTTGATGTTTTTCTCCGGGCAGGTTAACAAAATCTACCTTATATTTGCTCGGATGAGTGTTTAGGCCTTGAGCATGTCACAATACGAAAGTCTTTCGCCTTCTTCAGAGTGTCACATGATGGTGTCTTGTGACCCGTCTTTATCAGCTGATGTTCCATGAGGGCGTGACTTACCTGTCACAAGAATGAAGGCAAGTCACGCCCCCCGCTGTCCGTTCACTCCGCCAAGATGCTGGTCCAGGTGGTAGAGAGGATGAAGGCTCCCTTGTCTCTGTTCATGGTTTTTATGCCTCGCTTGCAGATCTCAATGGCCTCTCTGATCCAGCGCTGTTGTTTGTGTCATGGATTGCCTTATGGCATGGAGGAGGTGGACCCAAAAGGCGAGGAGGCAGGAGGTGGATAGGGTTAAGGGAATTTATTGACACTCTCAGCAGGGACAAACAACGGGGCGTGGACAAATCAACAACAAAAGGCAACAAAAACGAGACGGGAACGAACCAGGCGGACAGGGAATGATGACACGAGCAATAACAGGAACGAACCGCGAGTTGTGAGAGTCCGTGGTGCAGCAACAGGGAGCCAAACGGGATAATGACCCGACACTGGGTTGAGGGCATGGCAGGTATAAGTAGTCCGGTAATCAGGGGAGCAGATGGTGAGCAGGTGTGTGATCGTGAACTGGGAACAGGTGCGTGGCTGGTGAGAACGAAAACAATAACACAAAGCACATGGCAGGGAGGTGACGAAAACAATAACAAAAGACACATGGCAGGGAGGTGACGAAAACAATAACAAAAGGCTGTCATGACCGACGCGTATCATGACAGTACCCCCCCTCAAGGGACGGATTCCAGCCGTCCCCAAGAATAACAAAAAAGAAAAAACCATGTCCCCAAAAACAAGGGTGGGCGGAAGGGGTCGGGAGGTGGGTCAACGACCCGTGATCGAGGCCGGTCTGGCGGATGCCCGGGGGGCCAGACCAGCGAGTCCTTTCGTGGCCCTTCAGGGGGCCGTGCGGGTGGCCAGACCAGTACGTCCCGATGGGGCCATTCAGGCGGACGTCCGGGACGACCCGAACTCCACCTTGAGGCCGCTGATGGGGCTGAGACGAGGGGCGGCGGCGGGACGCTGGGTGCTGCAGAGGACGGAGCTTGGACCGGCGTTGAGGCGGGCGCAGCCGAGGCAGGAACTTGGAGCGATGGCGGGACGTCGGACGCCGCCGAGACGGAGACGAGGCATGGTGGAACGCCGGACCCCGCCGGAGCCGGGACGAGACGTGGCGGTGGGACGTCGACCGCCGTCGAGGCAGGCACTTGGTGCGGCGGCTGGTCGTCGAACCCCGCCGAGACCGGAACATGGAGCGGCGGCTGGTCGTCGAACCCCGCCGAGACAGGAACGTGGAGCGGCGGCGGCGGCTGGTCGTCGAACCCCGCCGGGACAGGAACGCGGAGCGGCGGCGGCGGCTGGTCGTCGAACCCCGCCGGGACAGGAACGCGGAGCGGCGGCGGCGGCTGGTCGTCGAACCCCGCCGGGACAGGAACGCGGAGCGGCGGCTGGTCGTCGAACCACGCCGAGACAGGAACGTGGAGCGGCGGCTGGTCCTCGAACCCCGCCGAGACAGGAACGTGGAGCGGCGGCTGGTCCTCGAACCCCGCCGAGACAGGAACGTGGAGCGGCGGCTGGTCCTCGAACCCCGCCGAGACCGGAACGTGGAGCGGCGGCTGGTCGTCGAACCCCGCCGAGACAGGAACGTGGCATGGCGGCTGGTCCTCGAACCCTGCAGAGACAGGAAAGTGGAGCGGCGGCTGGTTGTCAAGCCCCGCCGGGACAGGAACGTGGAGTGGTGGCGGTTCGTCGGATGCCGCCGAGGCAAGGGCGGCAGGCGGCGGCTGGTCATCGTCCACCGCCGAGGCAGGAATCTGGAGCTGTAGTGGATCGTCGGACGCCGCCGACACGGAGGCGAGAAGGGACGGTGGTTCATCTGGCACCGCCGGGGCAGAGGCGAGAGGCGGCGGCGTCTCGTCCTCCACCACCGGTGCAGGAGCTTGGGGCGACGGCGGATCGTCGAGCACCGCCGAGGCAGCGACGGGAAGCGATGGCGTGTCCTCGGGCGCCGCCGGGACAGGGAATTGGGGTGGCGGCGGACCATCTGGCGCCGCCAATGGAGGGATTTGGAGCGGCCGGGGGCCGGGCGCACCAGAGGCCGGGACTTGGAGCAGCGGCGGGCCAGGTGCAGCGGGGACAGGGACTGGTAGCGGACGCAGGACGTGCTCCGCCGGAACAAGGACTGGTGGCGGACGCAGAGCATGCTCCGCCGGAGCCCGGACTGGTGGCGGACGCAGAACGTGCTCCGCCAGAACAGGGACTTGTGGCGGACGCGTGGCGTGCTCCGCCGGAACAGAGACTTGTGGCGGACGCAGGGCGTGCTCCGCCGGAACAGGGACCTGTGGCGGACGCCTGGAGTGCTCCGCCGGAACAGGGGCTGGTGGCGGACGCAGGACGTGCCCCGCCAGAACAGGGACTTGTGGCGGACGCAGGACGTGCTCCGCCGGAACAGGGACGGGTGGCGGACGCAGGGCGTGCTCCGCCGGACCAGGGACTTGTGGCGGACGCAGGGCGTGCTCCGCCGGAACAGGGACTTGTGGCGGACGCAGGACGTGCTCCGCCAGAACAGGAACTTGTGGCGGACGCAGGGCGTGCTCCGCCGGAACAGGGACTGGTGGCGGGCGCAGGGCGTGCTCCGCCGGAACAGGGACTTGTGGCGGACGCAGGGCGTGCTCCGCCGGAACAGGGGCTGGTGGCGGACGCAGGACGTGCCCCGCCAGAACAGGGACTTGTGGCGGACGCACGGCGTGCTCCGCCGGAACAGGGACTTGTGGCGGACGCACGACGTGCTCCGCCGGAACAGGGACTTGTGACGCTGGCGAGGCGCCGGAGGGGGGGTCAGCAGCTCTCAGGAGGCCAGAACGGGCCCCCCCAGCTTGGGGTGAGCCGGGACGGGGCGTATCAACTGGCGGGGAGCCGGAACGGGGTTCAGCAGCTGGCAGGAAGTCCGGACGGGACTCAACAGCTGGGGAGGAGCCGGAACAGGACTCATCCGCTGGCGGGGAGCCGGCACTTGACTCATCCGCTGGCGTGGAGCCGGAACGGGGCTCGGCAGCTGGCGGGGAGCCGGGAAGGGGCTCGGCAGCTGGCGGGGAGCCGGGAAGGGGCTCGGCAGCTGGCGGGGAGCCGGAACGGGGCTCGGCAGCTAGCGGGGAGCCGGAACGGGGCTCAGCAGCTAGCGGGGAGCCGAGACGGGGCTCAGCAGCGGGCAGAGCGCCGGGACGGGGCTCGGCAGCTGGCGGGGAGCCGGGAAGGGGCTCGGCAGCTGGCGGGGAGCCGGGAAGGGGCTCGGCAGCTGGCGGGGAGCCGGGAAGGGGCTCGGCAGCTGGCGGGGAGCCGGGACGGGGCTCGGCAGCGGGGGAGGAGCCGGAACAGGGTTCAGCAGCTGGCGAGGAGCCGGGATGGGACGCTGCGGCTGGGGGGCAGCCGGGAAGGGACGCTGCGGCTGGCGGGGAGCCGGGAAGGGACTCAGCCGCTGGCGGGCAGCCGGGAAGGGACGCTGCGGCTGGCGGGGAGCCGGGAAGGGACTCAGCAGCTGGCGGGGAGCCGTGGCAGGGCTCAGCAGCTGGCAGGGAGTCGGGACGGGACTCAACAGCTGGCGGAGAGCCGGGACAGGGCTCAGCAGCTGGCGGGGAACCGGGACGGGTCTCAGCAGCTGGCAGGGAGTCGGGACGGGACTCAACAGCTGGCGGGGAGCCGGAACGGGGCTCATCAGCTGTCGAGGAGCCGGGACGGGGCTCAGCAGCTGGCGGGGAGTCGGAGTGGGGCTCTGGAGGCAGCGTCTGATGAGGGACCGGCACTGGAGGCTGCATGGTGTGGGCAGCTGACGGGGAGGCTACGTGGGTGGTTGCAGCTGGCATGGAGGCGTGAACCTTTTCAGCCTGCTTTAGGTCAGCCAGCTGTGCCTGCAGCGAGTAAAACTGCCTCATGCTCTCCACCGTCTGATCCTCCAGCGCCGCGATCTGAGCGGTCAGCTCCTGGAGAGTCTCCCGGGGTGGTGCCTCGGCGGCGCCCTTCTCCGCTATTGAGGCCACCCGCTCCGCTATCTGGGCCAGTTTTTCACTCAGCTCAGTGCGGCGGGAGTCCAGCAGGTAGACGACCCTTGCGAGCTCGTCCTCGTAAGCGGGGTAAGCTGGTAACGAGGCAGACGTGGCGCTGAGCTGTTCGGCGGGTTGGTGGGGGGGGTCCGTGCGGCGGTGTCCATGACGCCGCCGCGAGCCCCTCGCTGGGTCCTTTTTTCGTGGTCGGGTCATTCTGTCATGGATTGCCTTATGGCATGGAGGAGGTGGACCCAAAAGGCGAGGAGGCAGGAGGTGGATAGGGTTAAGGGAATTTATTGACACTCTCAGCAGGGACAAACAACGGGGCGTGGACAAATCAACAACAAAAGGCAACAAAAACGAGACGGGAACGAACCAGGCGGACAGGGAATGATGACACGAGCAATAACAGGAACGAACCGCGAGTTGTGAGAGTCCGTGGTGCAGCAACAGGGAGCCAAACGGGATAATGACCCGACACTGGGTTGAGGGCATGGCAGGTATAAGTAGTCCGGTAATCAGGGGAGCAGATGGTGAGCAGGTGTGTGATTGTGAACTGGGAACAGGTGCGTGGCTGGTGAGAACGAAAACAATAACACAAAGCACATGGCAGGGAGGTGACGAAAACAATAACAAAAGACACATGGCAGGGAGGTGACGAAAACAATAACAAAAGGCTGTCATGACCGACGCGTATCATGACAGTTTGTTCTCTTCTGTGCGGATGACCCTGCCCTTCTCCCGGTCCATGATGTGGTTTTTCCTTTTGCAGTGGTCAGTGATTGCTGATTTGTAATGTTCATGTTGTGCTTGTTCTTTTACTGCTCTGATTTTTTCATTTTTTTGACAGGTAAGTCACACCCTCATGGAACATCAGCTCAAGACACCATCATGCGACACTCTGAAGAAGGCGAAAGACTCGCCGAAACATGTCAGGTAAAAAATTAACCTAAAACATAATTGTCTGCTTTTAATGAATCAGTCAAATATCAATAATAAGAAGACAAAATGAACCTAATACAAATAAATGAATGCTTAATAACTCCCCTGCACATGCTCCTAAAAATCCAAACCTTCACCTGTAAATAAAACGTCCCGACCTGAAGACATCTTAATGTTATTATTTTGTTATACACACAGTGCCGCCAAGTGGAATCAAAAATTTGTTTTTATTTTAATTTTCACGTACTGCATGGTGCCCTTTTGACGAATCCGACTGAAAATTAGTCAGAAAAGACTTAAGACAATGATCTTACTCTCTGCCGAATTTTGTGACGTTTTGGCAAAAGGCGTGGCTATTAAGGTGCTGAAAAGTCCGATTGTACTCTGTGGCAACAAAAGCTCCGGCAACATGACTCAGATGATCCTATCTTCTCGAAGTTGTACACATTTGAGGATACTTCAGCCCTGAAGACATCTACCAACTTATTTTACATCGTAGTAGTAGCGCCACCAACTGGTAAAAGCTAATACAAGTTATTTTCTTGGATGTTTTTCTCCGTGCAACTCAACAAGGTCGCCCTCATATATGCTCGGATGACTGTTTCGGCTATGAGGATGTCACAATACGAAATTCGTGATTTTTCGTGAAAAGTTGTGGGAGTGGCATTGCACTGTTCAGCAATAAAACAAAGCTGATTATGAGGTTCTAAATATGAACGACAACTCGTAAAACTTTACACACACATCAGGCCGAGCAAATTTATCAATATTTTATACGTTAGTTGTGCAGCTTTTTTGAAATGGCTCGCCATGGCCCTCGAGAAATGTTAAAAAAAAGCAGCTCTGGTTGAGTGTTTCACCTCGCTTTTTGTAAATTTTATGGAGTACAGTGAACCCTCGGTTATCGCGGTTAATGGGGACCGAGACCACCCGCGAAAACTGAAAATCCGCGAAGTAGCGGCGCACCTTCAAAAATGCTTAAAAAAATATACAATATATATAATAAATATATAAATATATATATATATATATATATATATATATATATATATATATATATATATATATATACGGGGAGAGAGAGAGTGAAATTCATGTTATAACAAAAAAAACAAATTATTATTAAAACGTATTATTTTTTTATTCCCCAGCCATTCTTTTTGTATTTATTTAATTACTCCGACTTTTACCTGCTGGTACGCCGTCCGGTGTGCCCTGTGAAATGAAAGGTGGCATTCTTTATTTATTTATTCATTTATACATTCATAACTGACAGCCTCGCGCTCCGCTCGTGCCCGGGCAGAAGAGGTGCTCCAATTTGGCTTAACTGTGACACACGCCCGTCCTCCTCCCCCGGAGCTTCCATTCGGTTAAACTTAGGGGCCGCTTGGCACCGCCCGTGCCCGGGGAAGGTGCTCCTCTTCGGCTTACTGTGACGCGAGCATGCCCTCCTCCTCCGGAGCTTCCATTCGGTTAAACTTAGGGGCCGCTTGGAACCGCCCGTGCCCGGGGAAGGTGCTCCTCTTCGGCTTACTGTGACGCGAGCATGCCCTCCTCCTCCGGAGCTTCCATTCGGTTAAACTTAGGGGCCGCTTGGCACTGCCCGTGCCCGGGGAAGGTGCTCCTCTACGGCTTAACTGCCACGCACGCTGGCCGGAGCTCTGGTACGGTCCGAACCGCGCGAAACGTCGCCACCGATCGTGTCCGGGGGAACGTGCTCTTCTTCGTCCACTCTCCTCTTCGCCCACGCTCTTCTTCGGCGCACGCCGGCCGTCTAACCGCTCCAGCGCCCCGTCGTGCCGCTCGGCGAAACTACAATGCGCCCGAATATTTTTTAGACTCGCGAAGCACTGAACCCGCGAAAGGTGAACCGCGAAGTAGCGAGGGTTCACTGTATGTATAAGACCAAGACCTACAAAAAAGTCTCTTGGAGCAATGAGCTAGGTTTTACAGGAAGTCGGCCATTTTGAATTTACTTAAAAGGGGGCGGGTCACCACAATGGACTTTGTGTAGAAATTATTATTGGGGCCCGAGCAGCGACCGCGGCGAGGTCCCTATTGTTTTTGTAGAAAATATTATTACTTTTATTATTATTATTATTATTATTATTAGGGCCTGAGCAGCGACCGCTGCGAAGTCCCTATTGTTTTTGTTGAAATTATTATTATTATTATTTTTCCGATTGTTCGATCGCATTTTTGACCCCTGAAACATGCACAAAAACTCACCAAACTTGGCAGTCTCATCGGGCATGGCGAAAAATTTGATATTTTAACGTCTAATATGAACAGGAAGTGAGTTATGAATTTTTGAAAGTCCGACTTTTGCCCTTTTTTGCATGTTTACAGGGGTCATTCTTTTGCACCCTGATCCTAAAGGCTTCATCTGATTGCCTTAAAATTCTGTCTGTAGCATCTGAAGACCTGGCACAAACACTGGGGCTAAAATTTTTTGTTTCCGAAATACTATATGACGGGGGCGGGGCATCAAAGTTTTCACTTAAGATTTCCTTCGCCGCAATGGACAAAATGCTTAATAACTCTCCTGCACATGCTGCTAAAAATCCAAAACTTCACATGTACATAAAGAGTCTGTACCTGAAGACATCTATATGTTTATATTCAGTTATACACCTTGCGCCAATCAATATCATTTTTTACATTTTGACGTACTGCACGGTGCCCTTTTAACGAATCTGATTGAAAATTGGCTAGAAAAGACTCAAGACATTGATCTTACTCTATCCCTATTTTTGTGACTTTCCTTCGAAGGGCGTGGCTATTACGGTGCCGCAGAGTCTGATTATTCTCCGTGGCAACAAAAGTTCCTGCAAAATGATTCAGATGATCCATCTTCTCGAAATTTTTCACATTTGAGGATATTCAGGCCCTGAAGACGGCTGCCAACTTATTTTTGATCGCAGTGGTAGCGCCACCAACTGGTTAAAACAAATACAAATCATTTTCGTTGATTTTTTTCTCCGGGCAGGTTAACAAAATCTACCTTACATTTGCTCGGATGAGTGTTTAGGCCTTGAGGATGTCACAATACGAAAGTCTTTCGCCTTCTTCAGAGTGTCACATGATGGTGTCTTGTGGCCCGTCTTTATCAGCTGATGTTCCATGAGGGCGTGACTTACCTGTCACAAGAATGAAGGCAAGTCACGCCCCCCGCTGTCCGTTCACTCCGCCAAAATGCTGCTCCAGGTGGTAGAGAGGATGAAGGCTCCCTTGTCTCTGTTCATGGTTTTTATGCCTCGCTTGCAGATCTCAATGGCCTCTCTGATCCAGCGCTGTTGTTTGTTCTCTTCGGTGCGGATGACCCTGCCCTTCTCCCGGTCCATGATGTGGTTTTCCCTTTTGCAGTGGTCAGTGATTGCTGATTTGTAATGTTCATGTTGTGCTTGTTCTTTTACTGCTCTGATTTTTCATTTTTTTGACAGGTAAGTCACACCCTCATGGAACATCAGCTGATAAAGACGGGTCTCAAGACACCATCATGCGACACTCTGAAGAAGGCGAAAGACTCGCCGAAACATGTCAGGTAAAAAATTAACCTAAAACATAATTGTCTGCTTTTAATGAATCAGTCAAATATCAATAATAAGAAGACAAAATGAACCTAATACAAATAAATGAATGCTTAATAACTCCCCTGCACATGCTCCTAAAAATCCAAACCTTCACCTGTAAATAAAACGTCCCGACCTGAAGACATCTTAATGTTATTATTTTGTTATACACACAGTGCCGCCAAGTGGAATCAAAAATTTGTTTTTATTTAAATTTTCACGTACTGCACGGTGCCCTTTTGACGAATCCGACTGAAAATTAGTCAGAAAAGACTCAAGACAATGATCTTACTCTCTGCCGAATTTTGTGACGTTTTGGCAAAAGGCGTGGCTATTAAGGTGCTGAAAAGTCCGATTGTACTCTGTGGCAACAAAAGCTCCGGCAACATGACTCAGATCATCCTATCTTCTCGAAGTTGTACACATTTGAGGATACTTCAGCCCTGAAGACATCTACCAACTTATTTTATATCGTAGTAGTAGCGCCACCAACTGGTAAAAGCTAATACAAGTTATTTTCTTGGATGTTTTTCTCCGTGCAACTCAACAAGGTCGCCCTCATATATGCTCGGATGACTGTTTCGGCCATGAGGATGTCACAATACGAAATTCGTGATTTTTCGTGAAAAGTTGTGGGAGTGGCATTGCACTGTTCGGCAATAAAACAAAGCTGATTATGAGGTTCTAAATATGAACGACAACTCGTAAAACTTTACACACACATCAGGCCGAGCAAATTTATCAATATTTTATACGTTAGTTGTGCAGCTTTTTTGAAATGGCTCGCCATGGCCCTCGAGAAATGTTAAAAAAAAGCAGCTCTGGTTGAGTGTTTCACCTCGCTTTTTGTAAATTTTATGGAGTACAGTGAACCCTCGGTTATCGCGGTTAATGGGGACCGAGACCACCCGCGAAAACTGAAAATCCGCGAAGTAGCGGCGCACCTTCAAAAATGCTTAAAAAAAATATACAATATATATAATAAATATATATATATATATATATATATATATATATATATATATACGGGGAGAGAGAGAGTGAAATTCATGTTATAACAAAAAAACCAAATTATTATTAAAACGTATTATTTTTTTATTCCCCAGCCATTCTTTTTGTATTTATTTAATTACTCCGACTTTTACCTGCTGGTACGCCGTCCGGTGTGCCCTGTGAAATGAAAGGTGGCATTCTTTATTTATTTATTCATTTATTCATTCATAACTGACAGCCTCGCGCTCCGCTCGTGCCCGGGCAGAAGAGGTGCTCCAATTTGGCTTAACTGTGACACACGCCCGTCCTCCTCCGTCCGGAGCTTCCATTCGGTTAAACTTAGGGGCCGCTTGGCACCGCCCGTGCCCGGGGAAGGTGCTCCTCTTCGGCTTACTGTGACGCGAGCATGCCCTCCTCCTCCGGAGCTTCCATTCGGTTAAACTTAGGGGCCGCTTGGAACCGCCCGTGCCCGGGGAAGGTGCTCCTCTTCGGCTTACTGTGACGCGAGCATGCCCTCCTCCTCCGGAGCTTCCATTCGGTTAAACTTAGGGGCCGCTTGGCACCGCCCGTGCCCGGGGAAGGTGCTCCTCTACGGCTTAACTGCCACGCACGCTGGCCGGAGCTCTGGTACGGTCCGAACCGCGCGAAACGTCGCCACCGATCGTGTCCGGGGGAACGTGCTCTTCTTCGTCCACTCTCCTCTTCGCCCACGCTCTTCTTCGGCGCACGCCGGCCGTCTAACCGCTCCAGCGCCCCGTCGTGCCGCTCGGCGAAACTACAATGCCCCCGAATATTTTTTAGACCCGCGAAGCACTGAACCTGCGAAAGGTGAACCGCGAAGTAGCGAGGGTTCACTGTATGTATAAGACCAAGACCTACAAAAAAGTCTCTTGGAGCAATGAGCTAGGTTTTACAGGAAGTCGGCCATTTTGAATTTACTTAAAAGGGGGCGGGTCACCACAATGGACTTTGTGTAGAAATTATTATTGGGGCCCGAGCAGCGACCGCGGCGAGGTCCCTATTGTTTTTGTAGAAAATATTATTACTTTTATTATTATTATTATTATTATTATTAGGGCCTGAGCAGCGACCGCTGCGAAGTCCCTATTGTTTTTGTAGAAATTATTATTATTATTTTTCCGATTGTTCGATCGCATTTTTGACCCCCGAAACATGCACAAAAACTCACCAAACCTGGCAGTCTCATCGGGCATGGCGAAAAATTTGATATTTTAACGTCTAATATGAACAGGAAGTGAGTTCTGAATTTTTGAAAGTCCGACTTTTGCCCTTTTTTGCATGTTTACAGGGGTCATTCTTTTGCACCCTGATCCTAAAGGCTTCATCTGATTGCCTTAAAATTCTGTCTGTAGCATCTGAAGACCTGGGACAAACACTGGGGCTAAAATTTTTTGTTTCCGAAATACTATATGACGGGGGCGGGGCATCAAAGTTTTCACTTAAGATTTCCTTCGCCGCAATGGACAAAATGCTTAATAACTCTCCTGCACATGCTGCTAAAAATCCAAAACTTCACATGTACATAAAGAGTCTGTACCTGAAGACATCTATATGTTTATATTCAGTTATACACCTTGCGCCAATCAATATCATTTTTTACATTTTGACGTACTGCACGGTGCCCTTGTAACGAATCTGATTGAAAATTGGCTAGAAAAGACTCAAGACATTGATCTTACTCTATCCCTATTTTTGTGACTTTCCTTCGAAGGGCGTGGCTATTACGGTGCCGCAGAGTCTGATTATTCTCCGTGGCAACAAAAGTTCCTGCAAAATGATTCAGATGATCCATCTTCTCGAAATTTTTCACATTTGAGGATATTCAGGCCCTGAAGACGGCTGCCAACTTATTTTTGATCGCAGTGGTAGCGCCACCAACTGGTTAAAACAAATATAAATTATTTTCGTTGATGTTTTTCTCCGGGCATGTTAACAAAATCTACCTTATATTTGCTCGGATGAGTGTTTAGGCCTTGAGCATGTCACAATACGAAAGTCTTTCGCCTTCTTCAGAGTGTCACATGATGGTGTCTTGTGACCCGCCTTTATCAGCTGATGTTCCATGAGGGCGTGACTTACCTGTCACAAGAATGAAGGCAAGTCACGCCCCCCGCTGTCCGTTCACTCCGCCAAGATGCTGGTCCAGGTGGTAGAGAGGATGAAGGCTCCCTTGTCTCTGTTCATGGTTTTTATGCCTCGCTTGCAGATCTCAATGGCCTCTCTGATCCAGCGCTGTTGTTTGTTCTCTTCTGTGCGGATGACCCTGCCCTTCTCCCGGTCCATGATGTGGTTTTCCCTTTTGCAGTGGTCAGTGATTGCTGATTTGTAATGTTCATGTTGTGCTTGTTCTTTTACTGCTCTGATTTTTTTCATTTTTTTGACAGGTAAGTCACACCCTCATGGAACATCAGCTCAAGACACCATCATGCGACACTCTGAAGTAGGCGAAAGACTCGCCGAAACATGTCAGGTAAAAAATTAACCTAAAACATAATTGTCTGCTTTTAATGAATCAGTCAAATATCAATAATAAGAAGACAAAATGAACCTAATACAAATAAATGAATGCTTAATAACTCCCCTGCACATGCTCCTAAAAATCCAAACCTTCACCTGTAAATAAAACGTCCCGACCTGAAGACATCTTAATGTTATTATTTTGTTATACACACAGTGCCGCCAAGTGGAATCAAAAATTTGTTTTTATTTTAATTGTCACGTACTGCACGGTGCCCTTTCGACGAATCCGACTGAAAATTAGTCAGAAAAGACTCAAGACAATGATCTTACTCTCTGCCGAATTTTGTGACGTTTTGGCAAAAGGCGTGGCTATTACGGTGCTGAAAAGTCCGATTGTACTCTGTGGCAACAAAAGCTCCAGCAACATGACTCAGATGATCCTATCTTCTCGAAGTTGCACACATTTGAGGATACTTCAGCCCTGAAGACATCTACCAACTTATTTTTCATCGTAGTAGTAGCGCCCCCAACTGGTAAAAGCTAATACAAGTTATTTTCTTGGATGTTTTTCTCCGTGCAACTCAACAAGGTCGCCCTCATATATGCTCGGATGACTGTTTCGGCCATGAGGATGTCACAATACGAAATTCGTCCTTTTTCATGAAAAGTTGTGGGAGTGGCATTGCACTGTTCGGCAATAAAACAAAGCTGATTATGAGGTTCTAAATATGAACGACAACTCGTGAAACTTTACACACACATCAGGCCGAGCAAATTTATCAATATTTTATACGTTAGTTGTGCAGCTTTTTTGAAATGGCTCGCCATGGCCCTCGAGAAATGTTCAAAAAAGCAGCCCTGGTTGAGTGTTTCACCTCGCTTTTTGTAAATTTTATGGAGTACAGTGAACCCTCGGTTATCGCAGTTAATGGGGACCGAGACCACCCGCGAAAACTGAAAATCCGCGAAGTAGCGGCGCACCTTCAAAAATGCTTAAAAAAAATATATAATAAATATATAAATATATATATATATATATATATATATATATATATATATATATATATATATATATATACGGGGGGAGAGAGAGAGTGAAATTCATGTTATAACAAAAAAAACAAATTATTATTAAAACTTATTATTTTTTTATTCCCCAACCATTCTTTTTGTATTTATTTAATTACTCCGACTTTTACCTGCTGGTACGCCGTCCGGTGTGCCCTGTGAAATGAAAGGTGGCATTCTTTATTTATTTATTCATTTATTCATTCATAACTGACAGCCTCGCGCTCCGCTTGTGCCCGGCAGAAGAGGTGCTCCAATTCGGCTTAACTGTGACACACGCCCGCCCTCCTCCCCCGGAGCTTCCATTCGGTTAAACTTAGGGGCCGCTTGGCACCGCCCGTGCCCGGGGAAGGTGCTCCTCTTCGGCTTACTGTGACGCGAGCATGCCCTCCTCCTCCGGAGCTTCCATTCGGTTAAACTTAGGGGCCGCTTGGAACCGCCCGTGCCCGGGGAAGGTGCTCCTCTTCGGCTTACTGTGACGCGAGCATGCCCTCCTCCTCCGGAGCTTCCATTCGGTTAAACTCAGGGGCCGCTTGGAACCGCCCGTGCCCGGGGAAGGTGCTCCTCTACGGCTTAACTGCCACGCACGCCGGCCGGAGCTCTGGTACGGTCCGAACCGCGCGAAACGTCGCCACCGATCGTGTCCGGGGGAACGTGCTCTTCTTCGTCCACTCTCCTCTTCGCCCACGCTCTTCTTCGGCGCACGCCGGCCGTCTAACCGCTCCAGCGCCCCGTCGTGCCGCTCGGCGAAACTACAATGCCCCCGAATATTTTTTAGACCCGCGAAGCACTGAACCCGCGAAAGGTGAACCTCGAAGTAGCGAGGGTTCACTGTATGTATAAGACCAAGACCTACAAAAAAGTCTCTTGGAGCAATGAGCTAGGTTTTACAGGAAGTCGGCCATTTTGAATTTACTTAAAAGGGGGCGGGTCTCCACAATGGACTTTGTGTAGAAATTATTATTGGGGCCCGAGCAGCGACCGCGGCGAGGTCCCTATTGTTTTTGTAGAAAATATTATTACTTTTATTATTATTATTATTATTATTATTATTATTATTAGGGCCTGAGCAGCGACCGCTGCGAAGTCCCTATTGTTTTTGTAGAAATTATTATTATTATTATTTTTCCGATTGTTCGATCGCATTTTTGACCCCCGAAACATGCACAAAAACTCACCAAACTTGGCAGTCTCATCGGGCATGGCGAAAAATTTGATATTTTTTAACGTCTAATATGAACAGGAAGTGAGTTATGAATTTTTGAAAGTCCGACTTTTGCCCTTTTTTGCATGTTTACAGGGGTCATTCTTTTGCACCCTGATCCTAAAGGCTTCATCTGATTGCCTTAAAGTTCTGTCTGGAGCATCTTAAGACCTGGGACAAACACTGGGGCTAAAATTTTTTGTTTCCGAAATACTATATGACGGGGGCGGGGCTTCAAAGTTTTCACTTAAGATTTCCTTCGCCGCAATGGACAAAATGCTTAATAACTCTCCTGCCCGTGCTGCTAAAAATCCAAAACTTCACATGTACATAAAGAGTCGGTACCTGAAGACATCTATATGTTTATATTCAGTTATACACCTTGCGCCAATCAATATAAATGTTTACATTTTGACGTACTGCACGGTGCCCTTTTAACGAATCCGACTGAAAATTGGCTAGAAAAGACTCAAGACATTGATCTTACTCTATCCCTATTTTTATGACTTTCCTTCAAAGGGCGTGGCTATTACGGTGCCGCAGAGTCTGATTATTCTCCGTGGCAACAAAAGTTCCTGCAAAATGATTCAGATGATCCATCTTCTGGAAATCTTTCACATTTGAGGATATTCAGGCCCTGAAGACGGCTGCCAACTTATTTTTGATCGCAGTGGTAGCGCCACCAACTGGTTAAAACAAATACAAATTATTTTCGTTGATGTTTTTCTCCGGGCAGGTTAACAAAATCTACCTTATATTTGCTCGGATGAGTGTTTAGGCCTTGAGCATGTCACAATACGAAAGTCTTTCGCCTTCTTCAGAGTGTCACATGATGGTGTCTTGTGACCCGTCTTTATCAGCTGATGTTCCATGAGGGCGTGACTTACCTGTCACAAGAATGAAGGCAAGTCACGCCCCCCGGTGTCCGTTCACTCCGCCAAGATGCTGGTCCAGGTGGTAGAGAGGATGAAGGCTCCCTTGTCTCTGTTCATGGTTTTTATGCCTCGCTTGCAGATCTCAATGGCCTCTCTGATCCAGCGCTGTTGTTTGTTCTCTTCTGTGCGGATGACCCTGCCCTTCTCCCGGTCCATGATGTGGTTTTCCCTTTTGCAGTGGTCAGTGATTGCTGATTTGTAATGTTCATGTTGTGCTTGTTCTTTTACTGCTCTGATTTTTTCATTTTTTTGACAGGTAAGTCACACCCTCATGGAACATCAGCTCAAGACACCATCATGCGACACTCTGAAGAAGGCGAAAGACTCGCCGAAACATGTCAGGTAAAAAATTAACCTAAAACATAATTGTCTGCTTTTAATGAATCAGTCAAATATCAATAATAAGAAGACAAAATGAACCTAATACAAATAAATGAATGCTTAATAACTCCCCTGCACATGCTCCTAAAAATCCAAACCTTCACCTGTAAATAAAACGTCCCGACCTGAAGACATCTTAATGTTATTATTTTGTTATACACACAGTGCCGCCAAGTGGAATCAAAAATTTGTTTTTATTTTAATTTTCACGTACTGCATGGTGCCCTTTTGACGAATCCGACTGAAAATTAGTCAGAAAAGACTTAAGACAATGATCTTACTCTCTGCCGAATTTTGTGACGTTTTGGCAAAAGGCGTGGCTATTAAGGTGCTGAAAAGTCCGATTGTACTCTGTGGCAACAAAAGCTCCGGCAACATGACTCAGATGATCCTATCTTCTCGAAGTTGTACACATTTGAGGATACTTCAGCCCTGAAGACATCTACCAACTTATTTTACATCGTAGTAGTAGCGCCACCAACTGGTAAAAGCTAATACAAGTTATTTTCTTGGATGTTTTTCTCCGTGCAACTCAACAAGGTCGCCCTCATATATGCTCGGATGACTGTTTCGGCCATGAGGATGTCACAATACGAAATTCGTGATTTTTCGTGAAAAGTTGTGGGAGTGGCATTGCACTGTTCAGCAATAAAACAAAGCTGATTATGAGGTTCTAAATATGAACGACAACTCGTAAAACTTTACACACACATCAGGCCGAGCAAATTTATCAATATTTTATACGTTAGTTGTGCAGCTTTTTTGAAATGGCTCGCCATGGCCCTCGGGAAATGTTAAAAAAAAGCAGCTCTGGTTGAGTGTTTCACCTCGCTTTTTGTAAATTTTATGGAGTACAGTGAACCCTCGGTTATCGCGGTTAATGGGGACCGAGACCACCCGCGAAAACTGAAAATCCGCGAAGTAGCGGCGCACCTTCAAAAATGCTTAAAAAAAATATACAATATATATAATAAATATATAAATATATATATATATATATATATATATATATATATATATATATATATACGGGGAGAGAGAGAGTGAAATTCATGTTATAACAAAAAAAACAAATTATTATTAAAACGTATTATTTTTTTATTCCCCAGCCATTCTTTTTGTATTTATTTAATTACTCCGACTTTTACCTGCTGGTACGCCGTCCGGTGTGCCCTGTGAAATGAAAGGTGGCATTCTTTATTTATTTATTCATTCATAACTGACAGCCTCGCGCTCCGCTCGTGCCCGGGCAGAAGAGGTGCTCCAATTTGGCTTAACTGTGACACACGCCCGTCCTCCTCCCCCGGAGCTTCCATTCGGTTAAACTTAGGGGCCGCTTGGCACCGCCCGTGCCCGGGGAAGGTGCTCCTCTTCGGCTTACTGTGACGCGAGCATGCCCTCCTCCTCCGGAGCTTCCATTCGGTTAAACTTAGGGGCCGCTTGGAACCGCCCGTGCCCGGGGAAGGTGCTCCTCTTCGGCTTACTGTGACGCGAGCATGCCCTCCTCCTCCGGAGCTTCCATTCGGTTAAACTTAGGGGCCGCTTGGCACTGCCCGTGCCCGGGGAAGGTGCTCCTCTACGGCTTAACTGCCACGCACGCTGGCCGGAGCTCTGGTACGGTCCGAACCGCGCGAAACGTCGCCACCGATCGTGTCCGGGGGAACGTGCTCTTCTTCGTCCACTCTCCTCTTCGCCCACGCTCTTCTTCGGCGCACGCCGGCCGTCTAACCGCTCCAGCGCCCCGTCGTGCCGCTCGGCGAAACTACAATGCCCCCGAATATTTTTTAGACCCGCGAAGCACTGAACCCGCGAAAGGTGAACCGCGAAGTAGCGAGGGTTCACTGTATGTATAAGACCAAGACCTACAAAAAAGTCTCTTGGAGCAATGAGCTAGGTTTTACAGGAAGTCGGCCATTTTGAATTTACTGAAAAGGGGGCGGGTCACCACAATGGACTTTGTGTAGAAATTATTATTGGGGCCCGAGCAGCGACCGCGGCGAGGTCCCTATTGTTTTTGTAGAAGATATTATTACTTTTATTATTATTATTATTATTATTATTATTAGGGTCTGAGCAGCGACCGCTGCGAAGTCCCTATTGTTTTTGTAGAAATTATAATTATTATTATTTTTCCGATTGTTCGATCGCATTTTTGACCCCCGAAACATGCACAAAAACTCACCAAACTTGGCAGTCTCATCGGGCATGGCGAAAAATTTGATATTTTAACGTCTAATATGAACAGGAAGTGAGTTATGAATTTTTGAAAGTCCGACTTTTGCCCTTTTTTGCATGTTTACAGTGGTCATTCTTTTGCACCCTGATCCTAAAGGCTTCATCTGATTGCCTTAAAATTCTGTCTGTAGCATCTGAAGACCTGGCACAAACACTGGGGCTAAAATTTTTTGTTTCCGAAATACTATATGACGGGGGCGGGGCATCAAAGTTTTCACTTAAGATTTCCTTCGCCGCAATGGACAAAATGCTTAATAACTCTCCTGCACATGCTGCTAAAAATCCAAAACTTCACATGTACATAAAGAGTCTGTACCTGAAGACATCTATATGTTTATATTCAGTTATACACCTTGCGCCAATCAATATCATTTTTTACATTTTGACGTACTGCACGGTGCCCTTTTAACGAATCTGATTGAAAATTGGCTAGAAAAGACTCAAGACATTGATCTTACTCTATCCCTATTTTTGTGACTTTCCTTCGAAGGGCGTGGCTATTACGGTGCCGCAGAGTCTGATTATTCTCCGTGGCAACAAAAGTTCCTGCAAAATGATTCAGATGATCCATCTTCTCGAAATTTTTCACATTTGAGGATATTCAGGCCCTGAAGACGGCTGCCAACTTATTTTTGATCGCAGTGGTAGCGCCACCAACTGGTTAAAACAAATACAAATCATTTTCGTTGATTTTTTTCTCCGGGCAGGTTAACAAAATCTACCTTACATTTGCTCGGATGAGTGTTTAGGCCTTGAGGATGTCACAATACGAAAGTCTTTCGCCTTCTTCAGAGTGTCACATGATGGTGTCTTGTGGCCCGTCTTTATCAGCTGATGTTCCATGAGGGCGTGACTTACCTGTCACAAGAATGAAGGCAAGTCACGCCCCCCGCTGTCCGTTCACTCCGCCAAAATGCTGCTCCAGGTGGTAGAGAGGATGAAGGCTCCCTTGTCTCTGTTCATGGTTTTTATGCCTCGCTTGCAGATCTCAATGGCCTCTCTGATCCAGCGCTGTTGTTTGTTCTCTTCGGTGCGGATGACCCTGCCCTTCTCCCGGTCCATGATGTGGTTTTCCCTTTTGCAGTGGTCAGTGATTGCTGATTTGTAATGTTCATGTTGTGCTTGTTCTTTTACTGCTCTGATTTTTCATTTTTTTGACAGGTAAGTCACACCCTCATGGAACATCAGCTGATAAAGACGGGTCTCAAGACACCATCATGCGACACTCTGAAGAAGGCGAAAGACTCGCCGAAACATGTCAGGTAAAAAATTAACCTAAAACATAATTGTCTGCTTTTAATGAATCAGTCAAATATCAATAATAAGAAGACAAAATGAACCTAATACAAATAAATGAATGCTTAATAACTCCCCTGCACATGCTCCTAAAAATCCAAACCTTCACCTGTAAATAAAACGTCCCGACCTGAAGACATCTTAATGTTATTATTTTGTTATACACACAGTGCCGCCAAGTGGAATCAAAAATTTGTTTTTATTTTAATTTTCACGTACTGCACGGTGCCCTTTTGACGAATCCGACTGAAAATTAGTCAGAAAAGACTCAAGACAATGATCTTACTCTCTGCCGAATTTTGTGACGTTTTGGCAAAAGGCGTGGCTATTAAGGTGCTGAAAAGTCCGATTGTACTCTGTGGCAACAAAAGCTCCGGCAACATGACTCAGATCATCCTATCTTCTCGAAGTTGTACACATTTGAGGATACTTCAGCCCAGAAGACATCTACCAACTTATTTTATATCGTAGTAGTAGCGCCACCAACTGGTAAAAGCTAATACAAGTTATTTTCTTGGATGTTTTTCTCCGTGCAACTCAACAAGGTCGCCCTCATATATGCTCGGATGACTGTTTCGGCCATGAGGATGTCACAATACGAAATTCGTGATTTTTCGTGAAAAGTTGTGGGAGTGGCATTGCACTGTTCGGCAATAAAACAAAGCTGATTATGAGGTTCTAAATATGAACGACAACTCGTAAAACTTTACACACACATCAGGCCGAGCAAATTTATCAATATTTTATACGTTAGTTGTGCAGCTTTTTTGAAATGGCTCGCCATGGCCCTCGAGAAATGTTAAAAAAAAGCAGCTCTGGTTGAGTGTTTCACCTCGCTTTTTGTAAATTTTATGGAGTACAGTGAACCCTCGGTTATCGCGGTTAATGGGGACCGAGACCACCCGCGAAAACTGAAAATCCGCGAAGTAGCGGCGCACCTTCAAAAATGCTTAAAAAAAATATACAATATATATAATAAATATATATATATATATATATATATATATATATATATATACGGGGAGAGAGAGAGTGAAATTCATGTTATAACAAAAAAACCAAATTATTATTAAAACGTATTATTTTTTTATTCCCCAGCCATTCTTTTTGTATTTATTTAATTACTCCGACTTTTACCTGCTGGTACGCCGTCCGGTGTGCCCTGTGAAATGAAAGGTGGCATTATTTATTTATTTATTCATTTATTCATTCATAACTGACAGCCTCGCGCTCCGCTCGTGCCCGGGCAGAACAGGTGCTCCAATTTGGCTTAACTGTGACACACGCCCGTCCTCCTCCGTCCGGAGCTTCCATTCGGTTAAACTTAGGGGCCGCTTGGCACCGCCCGTGCACGGGGAAGGTGCTCCTCTTCGGCTTACTGTGACGCGAGCATGCCCTCCTCCTCCGGAGCTTCCATTCGGTTAAACTTAGGGGCCGCTTGGAACCGCCCGTGCCCGGGGAAGGTGCTCCTCTTCGGCTTACTGTGACGCGAGCATGCCCTCCTCCTCCGGAGCTTCCATTCGGTTAAACTTAGGGGCCGCTTGGCACCGCCCGTGCCCGGGAAAGGTGCTCCTCTACGGCTTAACTGCCACGCACGCTGGCCGGAGCTCTGGTACGGTCCGAACCGCGCGAAACGTCGCCACAGATCGTGTCCGGGGGAACGTGCTCTTCTTCGTCCACTCTCCTCTTCGCCCACGCTCTTCTTCGGCGCACGCCGGCCGTCTAACCGCTCCAGCGCCCCGTCGTGCCGCTCGGCGAAACTACAATGCCCCCGAATATTTTTTAGACCCGCGAAGCACTGAACCTGCGAAAGGTGAACCGCGAAGTAGCGAGGGTTCACTGTATGTATAAGACCAAGACCTACAAAAAAGTCTCTTGGAGCAATGAGCTAGGTTTTACAGGAAGTCGGCCATTTTGAATTTACTTAAAAGGGGGCGGGTCACCACAATGGACTTTGTGTAGAAATTATTATTGGGGCCCGAGCAGCGACCGCGGCGAGGTCCCTATTGTTTTTGTAGAAAATATTATTACTTTTATTATTATTATTATTATTATTATTAGGGCCTGAGCAGCGACCGCTGCGAAGTCCCTATTGTTTTTGTAGAAATTATTATTATTATTTTTCCGATTGTTCGATCGCATTTTTGACCCCCGAAACATGCACAAAAACTCACCAAACTTGGCAGTCTCATCGGGCATGGCGAAAAATTTGATATTTTAACGTCTAATATGAACAGGAAGTGAGTTATGAATTTTTGAAAGTCCGACTTTTGCCCTTTTTTGCATGTTTACAGGGGTCATTCTTTTGCACCCTGATCCTAAAGGCTTCATCTGATTGCCTTAAAATTCTGTCTGTAGCATCTGAAGACCTGGGACAAACACTGGGGCTAAAATTTTTTGTTTCCGAAATACTATATGACAGGGGCGGGGCTTCAAAGTTTTCACTTAAGATTTCCTTCGCCGCAATGGACAAAATGCTTAGTAACATTCCTGCACATGCTGCTAAAAATCCAAAACTTCACATGTACATAAAGAGTCTGTACCTGAAGACATCTATATGTTTATATTCAGTTATACACCTTGCGCCAATCAATATCAATTTTTACATTTTGACGTACTGCACGGTGCCCTTTTAACGAATCTGATTGAAAATTGGCTAGAAAAGACTCAAGACATTGATCTTACTCTATCCCTATTTTTGTGACTTTCCTTCGAAGGGCGTGGCTATTACGGTGCCGCAGAGTCTGATTATTCTCCGTGGCAACAAAAGTTCCTGCAAAATGATTCAGATGATCCATCTTCTCGAAATTTTTCACATTTGAGGATATTCAGGCCCTGAAGACGGCTGCCAACTTATTTTTGATCGCAGTGGTAGCGCCACCAACTGGTTAAAACAAATATAAATTATTTTCGTTGATGTTTTTCTCCGGGCATGTTAACAAAATCTACCTTATATTTGCTCGGATGAGTGTTTAGGCCTTGAGCATGTCACAATACGAAAGTCTTTCGCCTTCTTCAGAGTGTCACATGATGGTGTCTTGTGACCCGCCTTTATCAGCTGATGTTCCATGAGGGCGTGACTTACCTGTCACAAGAATGAAGGCAAGTCACGCCCCCCGCTGTCCGTTCACTCCGCCAAGATGCTGGTCCAGGTGGTAGAGAGGATGAAGGCTCCCTTGTCTTTGTTCATGGTTTTTATGCCTCGCTTGCAGATCTCAATGGCCTCTCTGATCCAGCGCTGTTGTTTGTTCTCTTCTGTGCGGATGACCCTGCCCTTCTCCCGGTCCATGATGTGGTTTTCCCTTTTGCAGTGGTCAGTGATTGCTGATTTGTAATGTTCATGTTGTGCTTGTTCTTTTACTGCTCTGATTTTTCATTTTTTTGACAGGTAAGTCACACCCTCATGGAACATCAGCTGATAAAGACGGGTCTCAAGACACCATCATGCGACACTCTGAAGAAGGCGAAAGACTCGCCGAAACATGTCAGGTAAAAAATTAACCTAAAACATAATTGTCTGCTTTTAATGAATCAGTCAAATATCAATAATAAGAAGACAAAATGAACCTAATACAAATAAATGAATGCTTAATAACTCCCCTGCACATGCTCCTAAAAATCCAAACCTTCACCTGTAAATAAAACGTCCCACCTGAAGACATCTTAATGTTATTATTTTGTTATACACACAGTGCCGCCAAGTGGAATCAAAAATTTGTTTTTATTTTAATTGTCACGTACTGCACGGTGCCCTTTCGACGAATCCGACTGAAAATTAGTCAGAAAAGACTCAAGACAATGATCTTACTCTCTGCCGAATTTTGTGACGTTTTGGCAAAAGGCGTGGCTATTACGGTGCTGAAAAGTCCGATTGTACTCTGTGGCAACAAAAGCTCCAGCAACATGACTCAGATGATCCTATCTTCTCGAAGTTGCACACATTTGAGGATACTTCAGCCCTGAAGACATCTACCAACTTATTTTTCATCGTAGTAGTAGCGCCCCCAACTGGTAAAAGCTAATACAAGTTATTTTCTTGGATGTTTTTCTCCGTGCAACTCAACAAGGTCGCCCTCATATATGCTCGGATGACTGTTTCGGCCATGAGGATGTCACAATACGAAATTCGTCCTTTTTCATGAAAAGTTGTGGGAGTGGCATTGCACTGTTCGGCAATAAAACAAAGCTGATTATGAGGTTCTAAATATGAACGACAACTCGTGAAACTTTACACACACATCAGGCCGAGCAAATTTATCAATATTTTATACGTTAGTTGTGCAGCTTTTTTTAAATGGCTCGCCATGGCCCTCGAGAAATGTTCAAAAAAGCAGCCCTGGTTGAGTGTTTCACCTCGCTTTTTGTAAATTTTATGGAGTACAGTGAACCCTCGGTTATCGCGGTTAATGGGGACCGAGACCACCCGCGAAAACTGAAAATCCGCGAAGTAGCGGCGCACCTTCAAAAATGCTTAAAAAAAATATATAATAAATATATAAATATATATATATATATATATATATATATATATATATATATATATATATATATATATATACGGGGGGAGAGAGAGAGTGAAATTCATGTTATAACAAAAAAAACAAATTATTATTAAAACTTATTATTTTTTTATTCCCCAACCATTCTTTTTGTATTTATTTAATTACTCCGACTTTTACCTGCTGGTACGCCGTCCGGTGTGCCCTGTGAAATGAAAGGTGGCATTCTTTATTTATTTATTCATTTATTCATTCATAACTGACAGCCTCGCGCTCCGCTTGTGCCCGGCAGAAGAGGTGCTCCAATTCGGCTTAACTGTGACACACGCCCGCCCTCCTCCCCCGGAGCTTCCATTCGGTTAAACTTAGGGGCCGCTTGGCACCGCCCGTGCCCGGGGAAGGTGCTCCTCTTCGGCTTACTGTGACGCGAGCATGCCCTCCTCCTCCGGAGCTTCCATTCGGTTAAACTTAGGGGCCGCTTGGAACCGCCCGTGCCCGGGGAAGGTGCTCCTCTTCGGCTTACTGTGACGCGAGCATGCCCTCCTCCTCCGGAGCTTCCATTCGGTTAAACTCAGGGGCCGCTTGGAACCGCCCGTGCCCGGGGAAGGTGCTCCTCTACGGCTTAACTGCCACGCACGCCGGCCGGAGCTCTGGTACGGTCCGAACCGCGCGAAACGTCGCCACCGATCGTGTCCGGGGGAACGTGCTCTTCTTCGTCCACTCTCCTCTTCGCCCACGCTCTTCTTCGGCGCACGCCGGCCGTCTAACCGCTCCAGCGCCCCGTCGTGCCGCTCGGCGAAACTACAATGCCCCCGAATATTTTTTAGACCCGCGAAGCACTGAACCCGCGAAAGGTGAACCTCGAAGTAGCGAGGGTTCACTGTATGTATAAGACCAAGACCTACAAAAAAGTCTCTTGGAGCAATGAGCTAGGTTTTACAGGAAGTCGGCCATTTTGAATTTACTTAAAAGGGGGCGGGTCTCCACAATGGACTTTGTGTAGAAATTATTATTGGGGCCCGAGCAGCGACCGCGGCGAGGTCCCTATTGTTTTTGTAGAAAATATTATTACTTTTATTATTATTATTATTATTATTATTATTATTATTAGGGCCTGAGCAGCGACCGCTGCGAAGTCCCTATTGTTTTTGTAGAAATTATTATTATTATTATTTTTCCGATTGTTCGATCGCATTTTTGACCCCCGAAACATGCACAAAAACTCACCAAACTTGGCAGTCTCATCGGGCATGGCGAAAAATTTGATATTTTTTAACGTCTAATATGAACAGGAAGTGAGTTATGAATTTTTGAAAGTCCGACTTTTGCCCTTTTTTGCATGTTTACAGGGGTCATTCTTTTGCACCCTGATCCTAAAGGCTTCATCTGATTGCCTTAAAGTTCTGTCTGGAGCATCTTAAGACCTGGGACAAACACTGGGGCTAAAATTTTTTGTTTCCGAAATACTATATGACGGGGGCGGGGCTTCAAAGTTTTCACTTAAGATTTCCTTCGCCGCAATGGACAAAATGCTTAATAACTCTCCTGCCCGTGCTGCTAAAAATCCAAAACTTCACATGTACATAAAGAGTCGGTACCTGAAGACATCTATATGTTTATATTCAGTTATACACCTTGCGCCAATCAATATAAATGTTTACATTTTGACGTACTGCACGGTGCCCTTTTAACGAATCCGACTGAAAATTGGCTAGAAAAGACTCAAGACATTGATCTTACTCTATCCCTATTTTTATGACTTTCCTTCAAAGGGCGTGGCTATTACGGTGCCGCAGAGTCTGATTATTCTCCGTGGCAACAAAAGTTCCTGCAAAATGATTCAGATGATCCATCTTCTGGAAATCTTTCACATTTGAGGATATTCAGGCCCTGAAGACGGCTGCCAACTTATTTTTGATCGCAGTGGTAGCGCCACCAACTGGTTAAAACAAATACAAATTATTTTCGTTGATGTTTTTCTCCGGGCAGGTTAACAAAATCTACCTTATATTTGCTCGGATGAGTGTTTAGGCCTTGAGCATGTCACAATACGAAAGTCTTTCGCCTTCTTCAGAGTGTCACATGATGGTGTCTTGTGACCCGTCTTTATCAGCTGATGTTCCATGAGGGCGTGACTTACCTGTCACAAGAATGAAGGCAAGTCACGCCCCCCGGTGTCCGTTCACTCCGCCAAGATGCTGGTCCAGGTGGTAGAGAGGATGAAGGCTCCCTTGTCTCTGTTCATGGTTTTTATGCCTCGCTTGCAGATCTCAATGGCCTCTCTGATCCAGCGCTGTTGTTTGTTCTCTTCTGTGCGGATGACCCTGCCCTTCTCCCGGTCCATGATGTGGTTTTCCCTTTTGCAGTGGTCAGTGATTGCTGATTTGTAATGTTCATGTTGTGCTTGTTCTTTTACTGCTCTGATTTTTTCATTTTTTTGACAGGTAAGTCACACCCTCATGGAACATCAGCTCAAGACACCATCATGCGACACTCTGAAGAAGGCGAAAGACTCGCCGAAACATGTCAGGTAAAAAATTAACCTAAAACATAATTGTCTGCTTTTAATGAATCAGTCAAATATCAATAATAAGAAGACAAAATGAACCTAATACAAATAAATGAATGCTTAATAACTCCCCTGCACATGCTCCTAAAAATCCAAACCTTCACCTGTAAATAAAACGTCCCGACCTGAAGACATCTTAATGTTATTATTTTGTTATACACACAGTGCCGCCAAGTGGAATCAAAAATTTGTTTTTATTTTAATTTTCACGTACTGCATGGTGCCCTTTTGACGAATCCGACTGAAAATTAGTCAGAAAAGACTTAAGACAATGATCTTACTCTCTGCCGAATTTTGTGACGTTTTGGCAAAAGGCGTGGCTATTAAGGTGCTGAAAAGTCCGATTGTACTCTGTGGCAACAAAAGCTCCGGCAACATGACTCAGATGATCCTATCTTCTCGAAGTTGTACACATTTGAGGATACTTCAGCCCTGAAGACATCTACCAACTTATTTTACATCGTAGTAGTAGCGCCACCAACTGGTAAAAGCTAATACAAGTTTTTTTCTTGGATGTTTTTCTCCGTGCAACTCAACAAGGTCGCCCTCATATATGCTCGGATGACTGTTTCGGCCATGAGGATGTCACAATACGAAATTCGTGATTTTTCGTGAAAAGTTGTGGGAGTGGCATTGCACTGTTCAGCAATAAAACAAAGCTGATTATGAGGTTCTAAATATGAACGACAACTCGTAAAACTTTACACACACATCAGGCCGAGCAAATTTATCAATATTTTATACGTTAGTTGTGCAGCTTTTTTGAAATGGCTCGCCATGGCCCTCGAGAAATGTTAAAAAAAAGCAGCTCTGGTTGAGTGTTTCACCTCGCTTTTTGTAAATTTTATGGAGTACAGTGAACCCTCGGTTATCGCGGTTAATGGGGACCGAGACCACCCGCGAAAACTGAAAATCCGCGAAGTAGCGGCGCACCTTCAAAAATGCTTAAAAAAAATATACAATATATATAATAAATATATAAATATATATATATATATATATATATATATATATATATATATATACGGGGAGAGAGAGAGTGAAATTCATGTTATAACAAAAAAAACAAATTATTATTAAAACGTATTATTTTTTTATTCCCCAGCCATTCTTTTTGTATTTATTTAATTACTCCGACTTTTACCTGCTGGTACGCCGTCCGGTGTGCCCTGTGAAATGAAAGGTGGCATTCTTTATTTATTTATTCATTCATAACTGACAGCCTCGCGCTCCGCTCGTGCCCGGGCAGAAGAGGTGCTCCAATTTGGCTTAACTGTGACACACGCCCGTCCTCCTCCCCCGGAGCTTCCATTCGGTTAAACTTAGGGGCCGCTTGGCACCGCCCGTGCCCGGGGAAGGTGCTCCTCTTCGGCTTACTGTGACGCGAGCATGCCCTCCTCCTCCGGAGCTTCCATTCGGTTAAACTTAGGGGCCGCTTGGAACCGCCCGTGCCCGGGGAAGGTGCTCCTCTTCGGCTTACTGTGACGCGAGCATGCCCTCCTCCTCCGGAGCTTCCATTCGGTTAAACTTAGGGGCCGCTTGGCACTGCCCGTGCCCGGGGAAGGTGCTCCTCTACGGCTTAACTGCCACGCACGCTGGCCGGAGCTCTGGTACGGTCCGAACCGCGCGAAACGTCGCCACCGATCGTGTCCGGGGGAACGTGCTCTTCTTCGTCCACTCTCCTCTTCGCCCACGCTCTTCTTCGGCGCACGCCGGCCGTCTAACCGCTCCAGCGCCCCGTCGTGCCGCTCGGCGAAACTACAATGCCCCCGAATATTTTTTAGACCCGCGAAGCACTGAACCCGCGAAAGGTGAACCGCGAAGTAGCGAGGGTTCACTGTATGTATAAGACCAAGACCTACAAAAAAGTCTCTTGGAGCAATGAGCTAGGTTTTACAGGAAGTCGGCCATTTTGAATTTACTGAAAAGGGGGCGGGTCACCACAATGGACTTTGTGTAGAAATTATTATTGGGGCCCGAGCAGCGACCGCGGCGAGGTCCCTATTGTTTTTGTAGAAGATATTATTACTTTTATTATTATTATTATTATTATTATTATTAGGGTCTGAGCAGCGACCGCTGCGAAGTCCCTATTGTTTTTGTAGAAATTATTATTATTATTATTTTTCCGATTGTTCGATCGCATTTTTGACCCCCGAAACATGCACAAAAACTCACCAAACTTGGCAGTCTCATCGGGCATGGCGAAAAATTTGATATTTTAACGTCTAATATGAACAGGAAGTGAGTTATGAATTTTTGAAAGTCCGACTTTTGCCCTTTTTTGCATGTTTACAGTGGTCATTCTTTTGCACCCTGATCCTAAAGGCTTCATCTGATTGCCTTAAAATTCTGTCTGTAGCATCTGAAGACCTGGCACAAACACTGGGGCTAAAATTTTTTGTTTCCGAAATACTATATGACGGGGGCGGGGCATCAAAGTTTTCACTTAAGATTTCCTTCGCCGCAATGGACAAAATGCTTAATAACTCTCCTGCACATGCTGCTAAAAATCCAAAACTTCACATGTACATAAAGAGTCTGTACCTGAAGACATCTATATGTTTATATTCAGTTATACACCTTGCGCCAATCAATATCATTTTTTACATTTTGACGTACTGCACGGTGCCCTTTTAACGAATCTGATTGAAAATTGGCTAGAAAAGACTCAAGACATTGATCTTACTCTATCCCTATTTTTGTGACTTTCCTTCGAAGGGCGTGGCTATTACGGTGCCGCAGAGTCTGATTATTCTCCGTGGCAACAAAAGTTCCTGCAAAATGATTCAGATGATCCATCTTCTCGAAATTTTTCACATTTGAGGATATTCAGGCCCTGAAGACGGCTGCCAACTTATTTTTGATCGCAGTGGTAGCGCCACCAACTGGTTAAAACAAATACAAATCATTTTCGTTGATTTTTTTCTCCGGGCAGGTTAACAAAATCTACCTTACATTTGCTCGGATGAGTGTTTAGGCCTTGAGGATGTCACAATACGAAAGTCTTTCGCCTTCTTCAGAGTGTCACATGATGGTGTCTTGTGGCCCGTCTTTATCAGCTGATGTTCCATGAGGGCGTGACTTACCTGTCACAAGAATGAAGGCAAGTCACGCCCCCCGCTGTCCGTTCACTCCGCCAAAATGCTGCTCCAGGTGGTAGAGAGGATGAAGGCTCCCTTGTCTCTGTTCATGGTTTTTATGCCTCGCTTGCAGATCTCAATGGCCTCTCTGATCCAGCGCTGTTGTTTGTTCTCTTCTGTGCGGATGACCCTGCCCTTCTCCCGGTCCATGATGTGGTTTTCCCTTTTGCAGTGGTCAGTGATTGCTGATTTGTAATGTTCATGTTGTGCTTGTTCTTTTACTGCTCTGATTTTTCATTTTTTTGACAGGTAAGTCACACCCTCATGGAACATCAGCTGATAAAGACGGGTCTCAAGACACCATCATGCGACACTCTGAAGAAGGCGAAAGACTCGCCGAAACATGTCAGGTAAAAAATTAACCTAAAACATAATTGTCTGCTTTTAATGAATCAGTCAAATATCAATAATAAGAAGACAAAATGAACCTAATACAAATAAATGAATGCTTAATAACTCCCCTGCACATGCTCCTAAAAATCCAAACCTTCACCTGTAAATAAAACGTCCCGACCTGAAGACATCTTAATGTTATTATTTTGTTATACACACAGTGCCGCCAAGTGGAATCAAAAATTTGTTTTTATTTTAATTTTCACGTACTGCACGGTGCCCTTTTGACGAATCCGACTGAAAATTAGTCAGAAAAGACTCAAGACAATGATCTTACTCTCTGCCGAATTTTGTGACGTTTTGGCAAAAGGCGTGGCTATTAAGGTGCTGAAAAGTCCGATTGTACTCTGTGGCAACAAAAGCTCCGGCAACATGACTCAGATCATCCTATCTTCTCGAAGTTGTACACATTTGAGGATACTTCAGCCCTGAAGACATCTACCAACTTATTTTATATCGTAGTAGTAGCGCCACCAACTGGTAAAAGCTAATACAAGTTATTTTCTTGGATGTTTTTCTCCGTGCAACTCAACAAGGTCGCCCTCATATATGCTCGGATGACTGTTTCGGCCATGAGGATGTCACAATACGAAATTCGTGATTTTTCGTGAAAAGTTGTGGGAGTGGCATTGCACTGTTCGGCAATAAAACAAAGCTGATTATGAGGTTCTAAATATGAACGACAACTCGTAAAACTTTACACACACATCAGGCCGAGCAAATTTATCAATATTTTATACGTTAGTTGTGCAGCTTTTTTGAAATGGCTCGCCATGGCCCTCGAGAAATGTTAAAAAAAAGCAGCTCTGGTTGAGTGTTTCACCTCGCTTTTTGTAAATTTTATGGAGTACAGTGAACCCTCGGTTATCGCGGTTAATGGGGACCGAGACCACCCGCGAAAACTGAAAATCCGCGAAGTAGCGGCGCACCTTCAAAAATGCTTAAAAAAAATATACAATATATATAATAATATATATATATATATATATATATATATATATATATATATACGGGGAGAGAGAGAGTGAAATTCATGTTATAACAAAAAAACCAAATTATTATTAAAACGTATTATTTTTTTATTCCCCAGCCATTCTTTTTGTATTTATTTAATTACTCCGACTTTTACCTGCTGGTACGCCGTCCGGTGTGCCCTGTGAAATGAAAGGTGGCATTATTTATTTATTTATTCATTTATTCATTCATAACTGACAGCCTCGCGCTCCGCTCGTGCCCGGGCAGAAGAGGTGCTCCAATTTGGCTTAACTGTGACACACGCCCGTCCTCCTCCGTCCGGAGCTTCCATTCGGTTAAACTTAGGGGCCGCTTGGCACCGCCCGTGCACGGGGAAGGTGCTCCTCTTCGGCTTACTGTGACGCGAGCATGCCCTCCTCCTCCGGAGCTTCCATTCGGTTAAACTTAGGGGCCGCTTGGAACCGCCCGTGCCCGGGGAAGGTGCTCCTCTTCGGCTTACTGTGACGCGAGCATGCCCTCCTCCTCCGGAGCTTCCATTCGGTTAAACTTAGGGGCCGCTTGGCACCGCCCGTGCCCGGGAAAGGTGCTCCTCTACGGCTTAACTGCCACGCACGCTGGCCGGAGCTCTGGTACGGTCCGAACCGCGCGAAACGTCGCCACAGATCGTGTCCGGGGGAACGTGCTCTTCTTCGTCCACTCTCCTCTTCGCCCACGCTCTTCTTCGGCGCACGCCGGCCGTCTAACCGCTCCAGCGCCCCGTCGTGCCGCTCGGCGAAACTACAATGCCCCCGAATATTTTTTAGACCCGCTGTTTTGAAACAATTTCTGATACTGCTTATGATCAATTACAGCATCAATAAGAGTGACTAGTAGCGAGACTGATGCCCAATCGTCAGGCTACAATGGGTTAAGCTGTCTGTTATGTCCAATCAGACAAGCGTGAGCCCTTGAGTAGACACTGCTTACAATCAATTACAGTATCAAATAATATAATAGTCACAACTCATGATCAATTGCTATGACTTATTATTAACTTCAGGATCGCGGATCGTCGGCGACTTACATGGACAACAAACACTTCACTGCGTTAAACAAGCGGCACATTTTATTTAACCCACAGTATAAAGTGTACAAGCAAGCAAGCAAGCAACAATTGTATTTCAGCTCATAGATTACATGCAAGACATAAATCTCATTACCGTGTGCTGGAAGGACGGAGAGCCCCGGCGTCCTCAGTAATGCGAGCAAAAAATACGATGCTGGGCGTCCGCGCGTAAAACCCTCAGCCGACTCTACTTTCGTTTTGCCTTCGTCACATTCTTATAGCCAATATTTCATCCCAACCCCTCCCGTTCGAGTGCGCTTTGATGGTTCGCATGGCCCTTCGCACAACTTTGGCCTCTGCCAATCCTCACTCCCTTTTCGTTATCGACTGCACCTTTTCACATGAGTCAGACATTCCTGGTGCTTAGGCCCTGTACGAATCCTTTCCAATTATTCCCGTTCTCATAACACATAGATACAACTTGTGCAAATTCTCATAACACATAGATGTAGCCTGTGCAAATTCTCATAACACATAGATGTAGCCTGTGCAAATTCTCATAACACATAGATGCAGCTTGTGCAAATTCTCATAACACATAAACACAGACATCTACTAACGCGTGTATATAGGTATAAAATGGTTATTATGCAGCATTTATGTGGTAAAACAACATTAATAAACCATATTTCACTTCATTCCACTCCTGGTGTTTTACCACCAATTGATGCAAACAGGTTCCACTAATTTATTAACCCGTTAACGTGTTGTTCCCAATTATCCAATATCCACTGAAACCATGGTACATTATATGAGTGAGCAAAGCAAAACCAATGATCCTGTAAAACATTTACCACCACATGAGTCAACATGTCTATGCGCGTGGTACAATGGATTTCTCGCCTGGTATATTCATAACATAAACACAAATTCCAATATTGCATAGCGTAGTCAAAGCGATAGCTATTAAAACCAAAATCATTGGTGGAAGCAACGTTGCCCTAGCAGTTTGTGACAAGCCTGAAAATATGTCCCACCAATGGTGAGCAGACTGTTGCTGAATGATTTTAGCAGCATGCAATGTCGATACCATCAGCTGGGAAACATTGGACGCATGTGACTTTATCAATTTCTTTACCTCAGTGGATCGTTCCAATGCGCATTTGAAACGCTCCAAAGAGATTTGCCATGGTGTGCGTAGCACTTCCCATTGTACAGCCGTAAACCGGCTAGCAACTGTGTAATTTGTCAACCAATACGTCCCGTTTCCCCACTGAGGTATGCGGCCCCACCTGCCACAAAATGTCCCTACTAGGTTCCCTCGACCAATCGCACAAGGTGAAGTTTACGTTGGTTAAGCAAGGATTAACAAATTCATGATGCAATTTACAAGCTAGTCCTTTATCAGTGTTTTCGCAAAGATCGGTATTAAAGGTCTGGTTTGTGTTTGGGTTCACCACAACTCAGAGGATATATTCCAGACACTACGCCACTCCTGGTAATTTCCTGTAGTCATTACTCGTACGAAACGCTCTTTTTGCGTCTGCGCATGTAGGTTTTGTATGCTACATGTGGTCCAATTTAGCTGTTTAGTTACATTGGTTAACACTTCACTAGTGGCGTTCCACATATTTAATTCCCATTTAAATACATTTTGCCACAGTTTAGCATTTTCGTTTTGTCCCACTATTGAATTAGGAAGCCACATTCCTACTTTTAGTAGGGCATCATGAGTTCCCTGTCCGGTCCCAGCTAATTTATAGCGTGTCACTTCATTATCAATGGTGTTAGATACCCCCAATAACGTTCCGGTTCCCCCCAATAAGGTGTCGTGTTAACACTCTCTCTTCTTTCGAACACACGTGGGAAAAACAGGAAATACAATACATTTTCGTAGTTATTGCTGATTGTGCCAAGGGTGTACATGTATCAATTATAGGTACCAGCTGGGTGTTTGTAATGTGTGTGTGGGGGGGGGGGTCGCTTTACTAACGCCTCTCCCCTTCTCTGGGATGAGTCATTTGGTCCAGTTCTTTCCTTGACGGGTCGGATCACACTCTGCTCTGAACCAAAAGCTCTTGACATCTCCTTCCATCGTACCTGGTTTCACTGCGCACAGCTCCACCCTGGACTTGATCCAGATTCTAGTTCCGTTACGAAACAGCCATTGGGTTGATTCTTTTCCAGGACTCCAGAATACTGCATCAGCGGTGAGGTTGGCCACCGCACACAGCCCGCCCCCCGGACACGTCACTCCATCCTGGGTCACGTTGACCCCCTTGACCCTCTCACTGCCGGTCAGATTCCATGACAGCGGGCCCTGCATTCGGGGGTACAGAAGGCGTCCGGTCGTTTGCTCCCAGGAGAGTTGGACGATGGCACCAAGGTCAAGGAAGAGGATGACCAAGCAGCCGACACCACCGTACCGGACTTCAATAACGGCCATGGCGTCTTGATCCGTTGCCGGCCCGTCCCACAAACAACTCCCACCACGTCATCCACACCGGCTGTAATGAACACAGTTAGTTCCTACAATTGAAAGGCACAGATTAGTTTTCACGTAAATAACACATTTTTCTTCTCCTTCAAATAAGACGCTCACTGTAGCGTCGTCTCCTTGTGCAATTATCTCAGCAGCCCGGGGGGGCCCTGAGTTTTGTTTTACCCAAACCTTAGCTCCGGCCCTGTCGGTTGAGCCAAAGCCCCCTGAGCCTCGTCCAGATCTTATCACTGGTTTAGGAATTTCCTGAACTGTTGTCATATTGCACGGTTTTATTACCAACTGGGCGATTTTACTGCCCTTTCAGGTGCAAGGTCATTCCAGCCAGTATGTCCATTCCAATTATCCATTCTGCGATGGGTGTAACCACCACTTCATATTTCCGAATTGGCATGTGTCCAATTTTCAAAGGCAAAGTTACTGCCTTTCCATTTATAATTTGCCCCCCTATTCCTTGTACCGGGACTAGGGTGCCCTTCATTTTGTTGGGATTTCCTTGAATCAACGAGGCCTCCGCCCCTGTGTCAACCAGTGCCAAAACACATTGAACCGAATTATTCCAATAAATTTCTAGCTTTACATGGGGTCGAATATCACCGACACTCCATCGTTCTGACAATTTTGACTGGCTGGCAACAAAGGCTTGACCTTCATCCTATCCTAAGAGATCAAAGACTTGAGACCTCTTGCCTTTTTTTTTTTTTCTTCGAACGGCTGCAACATACCTTTCATCCTCACTGCTGCTTTCCAAACATTCCTCTCTGTTCCCCTCCACGGGAGGGGCAGAGGGCACAGCTGGTTTTATCATATCTTTAAGCAGTCCTGCCAATTCTGCAAGTTCAGAACGACCGGATCGTTCTTCAAAGCGCAAACAATTAACTTTAAGTCCTCTTTGTCTGCACCTGGCCATCAAAAACTCGTTTGATTGTCCATCAATCTCCGAATGAGGGACTCCCGCGTCTATTAACGCTCTCCACATAGCGCGTCTGTCCCCCTGATCCAGCCCAATTGCATCTGCACCTTCCTCGTACAGACGTCTGATCCATGAGTCAGTGGGCTCCCCACCACGCTGTTTATATTTGGTGGAAATTTGTGTGATTTCGTCCTGTGAATAATCTTCCTTAGTTACAGTTACTCGCGGTGCGGGTTCAGGAAACTCCTGTCTCCGCACAATGGGGTTTCCTTCAGCGTCCACTACGACAACCCCATTAGCATCCCGCTCGACATCCACAATAGGCAATACCACATTTTGCTCTTCACGCCTGCGTGCTATCGGTTTTATTTGCAAATGTGATAATTTTGGATAGAGGGACTGCCCGGTGGCAGGGGCTGTTACTTCAACGTCACCATCCCCCCATATATCTCCTTCCCAGCCCTCCGGCTCCCATTCGCCCGCAAGATCTCTCGTAAACGCCCGTATTTGTTGCGTTTCAACGCGGCGATCAGTTTTCCGCTGGTTAGCTCGTGCTTTCTTGGAAATATGCACAATTGTTTTTTCCAACACAGAATTTAATCTAGATATTTCCTTCTCTAGTTCTTCGATCTTATTGTTCTGCATTAGAATTTCTTGATCTTTACGCGCACCAGCGAGGAGAGCAGCGTCTAACGCCTTATTCTTCTCCCGCCATGCTTCTGCACAAATCCACATCATCTTCCGCACACCCCCCAAAGGCGCTCTTTTACAGACCACCACCTGAGTCAGTAAATCCTTAACTGACGTCGGGCTGGCCCCCACTGGCATGTTAACCCACGGACCAGGGCGTCCCCCATTCCGCGTCAACAATTTCCCAATTTCTCTAAACTCATGACTGTCCCACCCCGGCACTCCCGAGACGCAGTCAGCACGACTGTCCCACCCCGGCACTCCCGAGACGCAGTCAGCACGACTGTCCCACCCCGGCACTCCCGAGACGCAGTCAACAAACCCCCCTTCGGGTCCTCTCAACTCACGACTGTCCCACCCCGGCACTCCCGGGACGCAGTCAGCACGACTGTCCCACCCCGGCACTCCCGAGACGCAGTCAGCACGACTGTCCCACCCCGGCACTCCCGAGACGCAGTCAACAAACCCCCCTTCGGGTCCTCTAAACTCACGACTGTCCCACCCCGGCACTCCCGAGACGCAGTCAGCACGACTGTCCCACCCCGGCACTCCCGAGACGCAGTCAGCACGACTGTCCCACCCCGGCACTCCCGAGACGCAGTCAGCAAACCCCCCTTCGGGTCCTCTAAACTCACGACTGTCCCACCCCGGCACTCCCGAGACGCAGTCAGCACGACTGTCCCACCCCGGCACTCCCGAGACGCAGTCAGCAAAACCCCCCTCGGGTTCATCCAAAGTTTTACTCTTACTCAAACAACAAGCCATGTCCAAGTCGCAGTTTTCCCGAGATCCTGCCGACAACGCCAAAAATGTTTTGAAACAATTTCTGATACTGCTTATGATCAATTACAGCATCAATAAGAGTGACTAGTAGCGAGACTGATGCCCAATCGTCAGGCTACAATGGGTTAAGCTGTCTGTTATGTCCAATCAGACAAGCGTGAGCCCTTGAGTAGACACTGCTTACAATCAATTACAGTATCAAATAATATAATAGTCACAACTCATGATCAATTGCTATGACTTATTATTAACTTCAGGATCGCGGATCGTCGGCGACTTACATGGACAACAAACACTTCACTGCGTTAAACAAGCGGCACATTTTATTTAACCCACAGTATAAAGTGTACAAGCAAGCAAGCAAGCAACAATTGTATTTCAGCTCATAGATTACATGCAAGACATAAATCTCATTACCGTGTGCTGGAAGGACGGAGAGCCCCGGCGTCCTCAGTAATGCGAGCAAAAAATACGATGCTGGGCGTCCGCGCGTAAAACCCTCAGCCGACTCTACTTTCGTTTTGCCTTCGTCACATTCTTATAGCCAATATTTCATCCCAACCCCTCCCGTTCGAGTGCGCTTTGATGGTTCGCATGGCCCTTCGCACAACTTTGGCCTCTGCCAATCCTCACTCCCTTTTCGTTATCGACTGCACCTTTTCACATGAGTCAGACATTCCTGGTGCTTAGGCCCTGTACGAATCCTTTCCAATTATTCCCGTTCTCATAACACATAGATACAACTTGTGCAAATTCTCATAACACATAGATGTAGCCAGTGCAAATTCTCATAACACATAGATGTAGCCTGTGCAAATTCTCATAACACATAGATGCAGCTTGTGCAAATTCTCATAACACATAAACACAGACATCTACTAACGCGTGTATATAGGTATAAAATGGTTATTATGCAGCATTTATGTGGTAAAACAACATTAATAAACCATATTTCACTTCACCCGCGAAGCACTGAACCTGCGAAAGGTGAACCGCGAAGTAGCGAGGGTTCACTGTATGTATAATACCAAGACCTACAAAAAAGTCTCTTGGAGCAATGAGCTAGGTTTTACAGGAAGTCGGCCATTTTGAATTTACTTAAAAGGGGGCGGGTCACCACAATGGACTTTGTGTAGAAATTATTATTGGGGCCCGAGCAGCGACCGCGGCGAGGTCCCTATTGTTTTTGTAGAAAATATTATTACTTTTATTATTATTATTATTATTATTATTAGGGCCTGAGCAGCGACCGCTGCGAAGTCCCTATTGTTTTTGTAGAAATTATTATTATTATTTTTCCGATTGTTCGATCGCATTTTTGACCCCCGAAACATGCACAAAAACTCACCAAACTTGGCAGTCTCATCGGGCATGGCGAAAAATTTGATATTTTAACGTCTAATATGAACAGGAAGTGAGTTATGAATTTTTGAAAGTCCGACTTTTGCCCTTTTTTGCATGTTTACAGGGGTCATTCTTTTGCACCCTGATCCTAAAGGCTTCATCTGATTGCCTTAAAATTCTGTCTGTAGCATCTGAAGACCTGGGACAAACACTGGGGCTAAAATTTTTTGTTTCCGAAATACTATATGACGGGGGCGGGGCTTCAAAGTTTTCACTTAAGATTTCCTTCGCCGCAATGGACAAAATGCTTAGTAACATTCCTGCACATGCTGCTAAAAATCCAAAACTTCACATGTACATAAAGAGTCTGTACCTGAAGACATCTATATGTTTATATTCAGTTATACACCTTGCGCCAATCAATATCAATTTTTACATTTTGACGTACTGCACGGTGCCCTTTTAATGAATCTGATTGAAAATTGGCTAGAAAAGACTCAAGACATTGATCTTACTCTATCCCTATTTTTGTGACTTTCCTTCGAAGGGCGTGGCTATTACGGTGCCGCAGAGTCTGATTATTCTCCGTGGCAACAAAAGTTCCTGCAAAATGATTCAGATGATCCATCTTCTCGAAATTTTTCACATTTGAGGATATTCAGGCCCTGAAGACGGCTGCCAACTTATTTTTGATCGCAGTGGTAGCGCCACCAACTGGTTAAAACAAATATAAATTATTTTCGTTGATGTTTTTCTCCGGGCATGTTAACAAAATCTACCTTATATTTGCTCGGATGAGTGTTTAGGCCTTGAGCATGTCACAATACGAAAGTCTTTCGCCTTCTTCAGAGTGTCACATGATGGTGTCTTGTGACCCGCCTTTATCAGCTGATGTTCCATGAGGGCGTGACTTACCTGTCACAAGAATGAAGGCAAGTCACGCCCCCCGCTGTCCGTTCACTCCGCCAAGATGCTGGTCCAGGTGGTAGAGAGGATGAAGGCTCCCTTGTCTCTGTTCATGGTTTTTATGCCTCGCTTGCAGATCTCAATGGCCTCTCTGATCCAGCGCTGTTGTTTGTTCTCTTCTGTGCGGATGACCCTGCCCTTCTCCCGGTCCATGATGTGGTTTTCCCTTTTGCAGTGGTCAGTGATTGCTGATTTGTAATGTTCATGTTGTGCTTGTTCTTTTACTGCTCTGATTTTTCATTTTTTTGACAGGTAAGTCACACCCTCATGGAACATCAGCTGATAAAGACGGGTCTCAAGACACCATCATGCGACACTCTGAAGAAGGCGAAAGACTCGCCGAAACATGTCAGGTAAAAAATTAACCTAAAACATAATTGTCTGCTTTTAATGAATCAGTCAAATATCAATAATAAGAAGACAAAATGAACCTAATACAAATAAATGAATGCTTAATAACTCCCCTGCACATGCTCCTAAAAATCCAAACCTTCACCTGTAAATAAAACGTCCCGACCTGAAGACATCTTAATGTTATTATTTTGTTATACACACAGTGCCGCCAAGTGGAATCAAAAATTTGTTTTTATTTTAATTTTCACGTACTGCACGGTGCCCTTTTGACGAATCCGACTGAAAATTAGTCAGAAAAGACTCAAGACAATGATCTTACTCTCTGCCGAATTTTGTGACGTTTTGGCAAAAGGCGTGGCTATTAAGGTGCTGAAAAGTCCGATTGTACTCTGTGGCAACAAAAGCTCCGGCAACATGACTCAGATCATCCTATCTTCTCGAAGTTGTACACATTTGAGGATACTTCAGCCCTGAAGACATCTACCAACTTATTTTATATCGTAGTAGTAGCGCCACCAACTGGTAAAAGCTAATACAAGTTATTTTCTTGGATGTTTTTCTCCGTGCAACTCAACAAGGTCGCCCTCATATATGCTCGGATGACTGTTTCGGCCATGAGGATGTCACAATACGAAATTCGTGATTTTTCGTGAAAAGTTGTGGGAGTGGCATTGCACTGTTCGGCAATAAAACAAAGCTGATTATGAGGTTCTAAATATGAACGACAACTCGTAAAACTTTACACACACATCAGGCCGAGCAAATTTATCAATATTTTATACGTTAGTTGTGCAGCTTTTTTGAAATGGCTCGCCATGGCCCTCGAGAAATGTTAAAAAAAAGCAGCTCTGGTTGAGTGTTTCACCTCGCTTTTTGTAAATTTTATGGAGTACAGTGAACCCTCGGTTATCGCGGTTAATGGGGACCGAGACCACCCGCGAAAACTGAAAATCCGCGAAGTAGCGGCGCACCTTCAAAAATGCTTAAAAAAAATATACAATATATATAATAAATATATATATATATATATATATATATACGGGGAGAGAGAGAGTGAAATTCATGTTATAACAAAAAAACCAAATTATTATTAAAACGTATTATTTTTTTATTCCCCAGCCATTCTTTTTGTATTTATTTAATTACTCCGACTTTTACCTGCTGGTACGCCGTCCGGTGTGCCCTGTGAAATGAAAGGTGGCATTCTTTATTTATTTATTCATTTATTCATTCATAACTGACAGCCTCGCGCTCCGCTCGTGCCCGGGCAGAAGAGGTGCTCCAATTTGGCTTAACTGTGACACACGCCCGTCCTCCTCCGTCCGGAGCTTCCATTCGGTTAAACTTAGGGGCCGCTTGGCACCGCCCGTGCCCGGGGAAGGTGCTCCTCTTCGGCTTACTGTGACGCGAGCATGCCCTCCTCCTCCGGAGCTTCCATTCGGTTAAACTTAGGGGCCGCTTGGAACCGCCCGTGCCCGGGGAAGGTGCTCCTCTTCGGCTTACTGTGACGCGAGCATGCCCTCCTCCTCCGGAGCTTCCATTCGGTTAAACTTAGGGGCCGCTTGGCACCGCCCGTGCCCGGGGAAGGTGCTCCTCTACGGCTTAACTGCCACGCACGCTGGCCGGAGCTCTGGTACGGTCCGAACCGCGCGAAACGTCGCCACCGATCGTGTCCGGGGGAACGTGCTCTTCTTCGTCCACTCTCCTCTTCGCCCACGCTCTTCTTCGGCGCACGCCGGCCGTCTAACCGCTCCAGCGCCCCGTCGTGCCGCTCGGCGAAACTACAATGCCCCCGAATATTTTTTAGACCCGCGAAGCACTGAACCTGCGAAAGGTGAACCGCGAAGTAGCGAGGGTTCACTGTATGTATAAGACCAAGACCTACAAAAAAGTCTCTTGGAGCAATGAGCTAGGTTTTACAGGAAGTCGGCCATTTTGAATTTACTTAAAAGGGGGCGGGTCACCACAATGGACTTTGTGTAGAAATTATTATTGGGGCCCGAGCAGCGACCGCGGCGAGGTCCCTATTGTTTTTGTAGAAAATATTATTACTTTTATTATTATTATTATTATTATTATTAGGGCCTGAGCAGCGACCGCTGCGAAGTCCCTATTGTTTTTGTAGAAATTATTATTATTATTTTTCCGATTGTTCGATCGCATTTTTGACCCCCGAAACATGCACAAAAACTCACCAAACCTGGCAGTCTCATCGGGCATGGCGAAAAATTTGATATTTTAACGTCTAATATGAACAGGAAGTGAGTTCTGAATTTTTGAAAGTCCGACTTTTGCCCTTTTTTGCATGTTTACAGGGGTCATTCTTTTGCACCCTGATCCTAAAGGCTTCATCTGATTGCCTTAAAATTCTGTCTGTAGCATCTGAAGACCTGGGACAAACACTGGGGCTAAAATTTTTTGTTTCCGAAATACTATATGACGGGGGCGGGGCATCAAAGTTTTCACTTAAGATTTCCTTCGCCGCAATGGACAAAATGCTTAATAACTCTCCTGCACATGCTGCTAAAAATCCAAAACTTCACATGTACATAAAGAGTCTGTACCTGAAGACATCTATATGTTTATATTCAGTTATACACCTTGCGCCAATCAATATCATTTTTTACATTTTGACGTACTGCACGGTGCCCTTTTAACGAATCTGATTGAAAATTGGCTAGAAAAGACTCAAGACATTGATCTTACTCTATCCCTATTTTTGTGACTTTCCTTCGAAGGGCGTGGCTATTACGGTGCCGCAGAGTCTGATTATTCTCCGTGGCAACAAAAGTTCCTGCAAAATGATTCAGATGATCCATCTTCTCGAAATTTTTCACATTTGAGGATATTCAGGCCCTGAAGACGGCTGCCAACTTATTTTTGATCGCAGTGGTAGCGCCACCAACTGGTTAAAACAAATATAAATTATTTTCGTTGATGTTTTTCTCCGGGCATGTTAACAAAATCTACCTTATATTTGCTCGGATGAGTGTTTAGGCCTTGAGCATGTCACAATACGAAAGTCTTTCGCCTTCTTCAGAGTGTCACATGATGGTGTCTTGTGACCCGCCTTTATCAGCTGATGTTCCATGAGGGCGTGACTTACCTGTCACAAGAATGAAGGCAAGTCACGCCCCCCGCTGTCCGTTCACTCCGCCAAGATGCTGGTCCAGGTGGTAGAGAGGATGAAGGCTCCCTTGTCTCTGTTCATGGTTTTTATGCCTCGCTTGCAGATCTCAATGGCCTCTCTGATCCAGCGCTGTTGTTTGTTCTCTTCTGTGTGGATGACCCTGCCCTTCTCCCGGTCCATGATGTGGTTTTCCCTTTTGCAGTGGTCAGTGATTGCTGATTTGTAATGTTCATGTTGTGCTTGTTCTTTTACTGCTCTGATTTTTTTCATTTTTTTGACAGGTAAGTCACACCCTCATGGAACATCAGCTCAAGACACCATCATGCGACACTCTGAAGTAGGCGAAAGACTCGCCGAAACATGTCAGGTAAAAAATTAACCTAAAACATAATTGTCTGCTTTTAATGAATCAGTCAAATATCAATAATAAGAAGACAAAATGAACCTAATACAAATAAATGAATGCTTAATAACTCCCCTGCACATGCTCCTAAAAATCCAAACCTTCACCTGTAAATAAAACGTCCCGACCTGAAGACATCTTAATGTTATTATTTTGTTATACACACAGTGCCGCCAAGTGGAATCAAAAATTTGTTTTTATTTTAATTGTCACGTACTGCACGGTGCCCTTTCGACGAATCCGACTGAAAATTAGTCAGAAAAGACTCAAGACAATGATCTTACTCTCTGCCGAATTTTGTGACGTTTTGGCAAAAGGCGTGGCTATTACGGTGCTGAAAAGTCCGATTGTACTCTGTGGCAACAAAAGCTCCAGCAACATGACTCAGATGATCCTATCTTCTCGAAGTTGCACACATTTGAGGATACTTCAGCCCTGAAGACATCTACCAACTTATTTTTCATCGTAGTAGTAGCGCCCCCAACTGGTAAAAGCTAATACAAGTTATTTTCTTGGATGTTTTTCTCCGTGCAACTCAACAAGGTCGCCCTCATATATGCTCGGATGACTGTTTCGGCCATGAGGATGTCACAATACGAAATTCGTCCTTTTTCATGAAAAGTTGTGGGAGTGGCATTGCACTGTTCGGCAATAAAACAAAGCTGATTATGAGGTTCTAAATATGAACGACAACTCGTGAAACTTTACACACACATCAGGCCGAGCAAATTTATCAATATTTTATACGTTAGTTGTGCAGCTTTTTTGAAATGGCTCGCCATGGCCCTCGAGAAATGTTCAAAAAAGCAGCCCTGGTTGAGTGTTTCACCTCGCTTTTTGTAAATTTTATGGAGTACAGTGAACCCTCGGTTATCGCGGTTAATGGGGACCGAGACCACCCGCGAAAACTGAAAATCCGCGAAGTAGCGGCGCACCTTCAAAAATGCTTAAAAAAAATATATAATAAATATATAAATATATATATATATATATATATATATATATATATATATATATATATATATATATACGGGGGGAGAGAGAGAGAGAGAGAGTGAAATTCATGTTATAACAAAAAAAACAAATTATTATTAAAACTTATTATTTTTTTATTCCCCAACCATTCTTTTTGTATTTATTTAATTACTCCGACTTTTACCTGCTGGTACGCCGTCCGGTGTGCCCTGTGAAATGAAAGGTGGCATTCTTTATTTATTTATTCATTTATTCATTCATAACTGACAGCCTCGCGCTCCGCTTGTGCCCGGCAGAAGAGGTGCTCCAATTCGGCTTAACTGTGACACACGCCCGCCCTCCTCCCCCGGAGCTTCCATTCGGTTAAACTTAGGGGCCGCTTGGCACCGCCCGTGCCCGGGGAAGGTGCTCCTCTTCGGCTTACTGTGACGCGAGCATGCCCTCCTCCTCCGGAGCTTCCATTCGGTTAAACTTAGGGGCCGCTTGGAACCGCCCGTGCCCGGGGAAGGTGCTCCTCTTCGGCTTACTGTGACGCGAGCATGCCCTCCTCCTCCGGAGCTTCCATTCGGTTAAACTCAGGGGCCGCTTGGAACCGCCCGTGCCCGGGGAAGGTGCTCCTCTACGGCTTAACTGCCACGCACGCCGGCCGGAGCTCTGGTACGGTCCGAACCGCGCGAAACGTCGCCACTGATCGTGTCCGGGGGAACGTGCTCTTCTTCGTCCACTCTCCTCTTCGCCCACGCTCTTCTTCGGCGCACGCCGGCCGTCTAACCGCTCCAGCGCCCCGTCGTGCCGCTCGGCGAAACTACAATGCCCCCGAATATTTTTTAGACCCGCGAAGCACTGAACCCGCGAAAGGTGAACCTCGAAGTAGCGAGGGTTCACTGTATGTATAAGACCAAGACCTACAAAAAAGTCTCTTGGAGCAATGAGCTAGGTTTTACAGGAAGTCGGCCATTTTGAATTTACTTAAAAGGGGGCGGGTCTCCACAATGGACTTTGTGTAGAAATTATTATTGGGGCCCGAGCAGCGACCGCGGCGAGGTCCCTATTGTTTTTGTAGAAAATATTATTACTTTTATTATTATTATTATTATTATTATTATTATTATTAGGGCCTGAGCAGCGATCGCTGCGAAGTCCCTATTGTTTTTGTAGAAATTATTATTATTATTATTTTTCCGATTGCTCGATCGCATTTTTGACCCCCGAAACATGCACAAAAACTCACCAAACTTGGCAGTCTCATCGGGCATGGCGAAAAATTTGATATTTTTTAACGTCTAATATGAACAGGAAGTGAGTTATGAATTTTTGAAAGTCCGACTTTTGCCCTTTTTTGCATGTTTACAGGGGTCATTCTTTTGCACCCTGATCCTAAAGGCTTCATCTGATTGCCTTAAAGTTCTGTCTGGAGCATCTTAAGACCTGGGACAAACACTGGGGCTAAAATTTTTTGTTTCCGAAATACTATATGACGGGGGCGGGGCTTCAAAGTTTTCACTTAAGATTTCCTTCGCCGCAATGGACAAAATGCTTAATAACTCTCCTGCCCGTGCTGCTAAAAATCCAAAACTTCACATGTACATAAAGAGTCGGTACCTGAAGACATCTATATGTTTATATTCAGTTATACACCTTGCGCCAATCAATATAAATGTTTACATTTTGACGTACTGCACGGTGCCCTTTTAACGAATCCGACTGAAAATTGGCTAGAAAAGACTCAAGACATTGATCTTACTCTATCCCTATTTTTATGACTTTCCTTCAAAGGGCGTGGCTATTACGGTGCCGCAGAGTCTGATTATTCTCCGTGGCAACAAAAGTTCCTGCAAAATGATTCAGATGATCCATCTTCTGGAAATCTTTCACATTTGAGGATATTCAGGCCCTGAAGACGGCTGCCAACTTATTTTTGATCGCAGTGGTAGCGCCACCAACTGGTTAAAACAAATACAAATTATTTTCGTTGATGTTTTTCTCCGGGCAGGTTAACAAAATCTACCTTATATTTGCTCGGATGAGTGTTTAGGCCTTGAGCATGTCACAATACGAAAGTCTTTCGCCTTCTTCAGAGTGTCACATGATGGTGTCTTGTGACCCGTCTTTATCAGCTGATGTTCCATGAGGGCGTGACTTACCTGTCACAAGAATGAAGGCAAGTCACGCCCCCCGCTGTCCGTTCACTCCGCCAAGATGCTGGTCCAGGTGGTAGAGAGGATGAAGGCTCCCTTGTCTCTGTTCATGGTTTTTATGCCTCGCTTGCAGATCTCAATGGCCTCTCTGATCCAGCGCTGTTGTTTGTTCTCTTCTGTGCGGATGACCCTGCCCTTCTCCCGGTCCATGATGTGGTTTTCCCTTTTGCAGTGGTCAGTGATTGCTGATTTGTAATGTTCATGTTGTGCTTGTTCTTTTACTGCTCTGATTTTTTCATTTTTTTGACAGGTAAGTCACACCCTCATGGAACATCAGCTCAAGACACCATCATGCGACACTCTGAAGAAGGCGAAAGACTCGCCGAAACATGTCAGGTAAAAAATTAACCTAAAACATAATTGTCTGCTTTTAATGAATCAGTCAAATATCAATAATAAGAAGACAAAATGAACCTAATACAAATAAATGAATGCTTAATAACTCCCCTGCACATGCTCCTAAAAATCCAAACCTTCACCTGTAAATAAAACGTCCCGACCTGAAGACATCTTAATGTTATTATTTTGTTATACACACAGTGCCGCCAAGTGGAATCAAAAATTTGTTTTTATTTTAATTTTCACGTACTGCATGGTGCCCTTTTGACGAATCCGACTGAAAATTAGTCAGAAAAGACTTAAGACAATGATCTTACTCTCTGCCGAATTTTGTGACGTTTTGGCAAAAGGCGTGGCTATTAAGGTGCTGAAAAGTCCGATTGTACTCTGTGGCAACAAAAGCTCCGGCAACATGACTCAGATGATCCTATCTTCTCGAAGTTGTACACATTTGAGGATACTTCAGCCCTGAAGACATCTACCAACTTATTTTACATCGTAGTAGTAGCGCCACCAACTGGTAAAAGCTAATACAAGTTATTTTCTTGGATGTTTTTCTCCGTGCAACTCAACAAGGTCGCCCTCATATATGCTCGGATGACTGTTTCGGCCATGAGGATGTCACAATACGAAATTCGTGATTTTTCGTGAAAAGTTGTGGGAGTGGCATTGCACTGTTCAGCAATAAAACAAAGCTGATTATGAGGTTCTAAATATGAACGACAACTCGTAAAACTTTACACACACATCAGGCCGAGCAAATTTATCAATATTTTATACGTTAGTTGTGCAGCTTTTTTGAAATGGCTCGCCATGGCCCTCCAGAAATGTTAAAAAAAAGCAGCTCTGGTTGAGTGTTTCACCTCGCTTTTTGTAAATTTTATGGAGTACAGTGAACCCTCGGTTATCGCGGTTAATGGGGACCGAGACCACCCGCGAAAACTGAAAATCCGCGAAGTAGCGGCGCACCTTCAAAAATGCTTAAAAAAAAAATACAATATATATAATAAATATATAAATATATATATATATATATATAAATATATATATATATATATACGGGGAGAGAGAGAGTGAAATTCATGTTATAACAAAAAAAACAAATTATTATTAAAACGTATTATTTTTTTATTCCCCAGCCATTCTTTTTGTATTTATTTAATTACTCCGACTTTTACCTGCTGGTACGCCGTCCGGTGTGCCCTGTGAAATGAAAGGTGGCATTCTTTATTTATTTATTCATTTATTCATTCATAACTGACAGCCTCGCGCTCCGCTCGTGCCCGGGCAGAAGAGGTGCTCCAATTTGGCTTAACTGTGACACACGCCCGTCCTCCTCCCCCGGAGCTTCCATTCGGTTAAACTTAGGGGCCGCTTGGCACCGCCCGTGCCCGGGGAAGGTGCTCCTCTTCGGCTTACTGTGACGCGAGCATGCCCTCCTCCTCCGGAGCTTCCATTCGGTTAAACTTAGGGGCCGCTTGGAACCGCCCGTGCCCGGGGAAGGTGCTCCTCTTCGGCTTACTGTGACGCGAGCATGCCCTCCTCCTCCGGAGCTTCCATTCGGTTAAACTTAGGGGCCGCTTGGCACTGCCCGTGCCCGGGGAAGGTGCTCCTCTACGGCTTAACTGCCACGCACGCTGGCCGGAGCTCTGGTACGGTCCGAACCGCGCGAAACGTCGCCACCGATCGTGTCCGGGGGAACGTGCTCTTCTTCGTCCACTCTCCTCTTCGCCCACGCTCTTCTTCGGCGCACGCCGGCCGTCTAACCGCTCCAGCGCCCCGTCGTGCCGCTCGGCGAAACTACAATGCCCCCGAATATTTTTTAGACCCGCGAAGCACTGAACCCGCGAAAGGTGAACCGCGAAGTAGCGAGGGTTCACTGTATGTATAAGACCAAGACCTACAAAAAAGTCTCTTGGAGCAATGAGCTAGGTTTTACAGGAAGTCGGCCATTTTGAATTTACTTAAAAGGGGGCGGGTCACCACAATGGACTTTGTGTAGAAATTATTATTGGGGCCCGAGCAGCGACCGTGGCGAGGTCCCTATTGTTTTTGTAGAAAATATTATTACTTTTATTATTATTATTATTATTATTATTAGGGCCTGAGCAGCGACCGCTGCGAAGTCCCTATTGTTTTTGTTGAAATTATTATTATTATTATTTTTCCGATTGTTCGATCGCATTTTTGACCCCTGAAACATGCACAAAAACTCACCAAACTTGGCAGTCTCATCGGGCATGGCGAAAAATTTGATATTTTAACGTCTAATATGAACAGGAAGTGAGTTATGAATTTTTGAAAGTCCGACTTTTGCCCTTTTTTGCATGTTTACAGGGGTCATTCTTTTGCACCCTGATCCTAAAGGCTTCATCTGATTGCCTTAAAATTCTGTCTGTAGCATCTGAAGACCTGGCACAAACACTGGGGCTAAAGTTTTTTGTTTCCGAAATACTATATGACGGGGGCGGGGCATCAAAGTTTTCACTTAAGATTTCCTTCGCCGCAATGGACAAAATGCTTAATAACTCTCCTGCACATGCTGCTAAAAATCCAAAACTTCACATGTACATAAAGAGTCTGTACCTGAAGACATCTATATGTTTATATTCAGTTATACACCTTGCGCCAATCAATATCATTTTTTACATTTTGACGTACTGCACGGTGCCCTTTTAACGAATCTGATTGAAAATTGGCTAGAAAAGACTCAAGACATTGATCTTACTCTATCCCTATTTTTGTGACTTTCCTTCGAAGGGCGTGGCTATTACGGTGCCGCAGAGTCTGATTATTCTCCGTGGCAACAAAAGTTCCTGCAAAATGATTCAGATGATCCATCTTCTCGAAATTTTTCACATTTGAGGATATTCAGGCCCTGAAGACGGCTGCCAACTTATTTTTGATCGCAGTGGTAGCGCCACCAACTGGTTAAAACAAATACAAATCATTTTCATTGATTTTTTTCTCCGGGCAGGTTAACAAAATCTACCTTACATTTGCTCGGATGAGTGTTTAGGCCTTGAGGATGTCACAATACGAAAGTCTTTCGCCTTCTTCAGAGTGTCACATGATGGTGTCTTGTGGCCCGTCTTTATCAGCTGATGTTCCATGAGGGCGTGACTTGCCTGTCACAAGAATGAAGGCAAGTCACGCCCCCCGCTGTCCGTTCACTCCGCCAAAATGCTGCTCCAGGTGGTAGAGAGGATGAAGGCTCCCTTGTCTCTGTTCATGGTTTTTATGCCTCGCTTGCAGATCTCAATGGCCTCTCTGATCCAGCGCTGTTGTTTGTTCTCTTCGGTGCGGATGACCCTGCCCTCCTCCCGGTCCATGATGTGGTTTTCCCTTTTGCAGTGGTCAGTGATTGCTGATTTGTAATGTTCATGTTGTGCTTGTTCTTTTACTGCTCTGATTTTTCATTTTTTTGACAGGTAAGTCACACCCTCATGGAACATCAGCTGATAAAGACGGGTCTCAAGACACCATCATGCGACACTCTGAAGAAGGCGAAAGACTCGCCGAAACATGTCAGGTAAAAAATTAACCTAAAACATAATTGTCTGCTTTTAATGAATCAGTCAAATATCAATAATAAGAAGACAAAATGAACCTAATACAAATAAATGAATGCTTAATAACTCCCCTGCACATGCTCCTAAAAATCCAAACCTTCACCTGTAAATAAAACGTCCCGACCTGAAGACATCTTAATGTTATTATTTTGTTATACACACAGTGCCGCCAAGTGGAATCAAAAATTTGTTTTTATTTAAATTTTCACATACTGCACGGTGCCCTTTTGACGAATCCGACTGAAAATTAGTCAGAAAAGACTCAAGACAATGATCTTACTCTCTGCCGAATTTTGTGACGTTTTGGCAAAAGGCGTGGCTATTAAGGTGCTGAAAAGTCCGATTGTCCTCTGTGGCAACAAAAGCTCCGGCAACATGACTCAGATGATCCTATCTTCTCGAAGTTGTACACATTTGAGGATACTTCAGCCCTGAAGACATCTACCAACTTATTTTACATCGTAGTAGTAGCGCCACCAACTGGTAAAAGCTAATACAAGTTATTTTCTTGGATGTTTTTCTCCGTGCAACTCAACAAGGTCGCCCTCATATATGCTCGGATGACTGTTTCGGCCATGAGGATGTCACAATACGAAATTCGTGATTTTTCGTGAAAAGTTGTGGGAGTGGCATTGCACTGTTCGGCAATAAAATAAAGCTGATTATGAGGTTCTAAATATGAACGACAACTCGTAAAACTTTACACACACATCAGGCCGAGCAAATTTATCAATATTTTATACGTTAGTTGTGCAGCTTTTTTGAAATGGCTCGCCATGGCCCTCGAGAAATGTTAAAAAAAAGCAGCTCTGGTTGAGTGTTTCACCTCGCTTTTTGTAAATTTTATGGAGTACAGTGAACCCTCGGTTATCGCGGTTAATGGGGACCGAGACCACCCGCGAAAACTGAAAATCCGCGAAGTAGCGGCGCACCTTCAAAAATGCTTAAAAAAAATATACAATATATATCATATATATAATATATATATATATATATATATATATATATATATATATATATATATATATATATATATATATATACGGGGAGAGAGAGAGTGAAATTCATGTTATAACAAAAAAACCAAATTATTATTAAAACGTATTATTTTTTTATTCCCCAGCCATTCTTTTTGTATTTATTTAATTACTCCGACTTTTACCTGCTGGTACGCCGTCCGGTGTGCCCTGTGAAATGAAAGGTGGCATTCTTTATTTATTTATTCATTTATTCATTCATAACTGACAGCCTCGCGCTCCGCTCGTGCCCGGGCAGAAGAGGTGCTCCAATTTGGCTTAACTGTGACACACGCCCGTCCTCCTCCGTCCGGAGCTTCCATTCGGTTAAACTTAGGGGCCGCTTGGCACCGCCCGTGCCCGGGGTAGGTGCTCCTCTTCGGCTTACTGTGACGCGAGCATGCCCTCCTCCTCCGGAGCTTCCATTCGGTTAAACTTAGGGGCCGCTTGGAACCGCCCGTGCCCGGGGAAGGTGCTCCTCTTCGGCTTACTGTGACGCGAGCATGCCCTCCTCCTCCGGAGCTTCCATTCGGTTAAACTTAGGGGCCGCTTGGCACCGCCCGTGCCCGGGGAAGGTGCTCCTCTACGGCTTAACTGCCACGCACGCTGGCCGGAGCTCTGGTACGGTCCGAACCGCGCGAAACGTCGCCACCGATCGTGTCCGGGGGAACGTGCTCTTCTTCGTCCACTCTCCTCTTCGCCCACGCTCTTCTTCGGCGCACGCCGGCCGTCTAACCGCTCCAGCGCCCCGTCGTGCCGCTCGGCGAAACTACAATGCCCCCGAATATTTTTTAGACCCGCGAAGCACTGAACCTGCGAAAGGTGAACCGCGAAGTAGCGAGGGTTCACTGTATGTATAAGACCAAGACCTACAAAAAAGTCTCTTGGAGCAATGAGCTAGGTTTTACAGGAAGTCGGCCATTTTGAATTTACTTAAAAGGGGGCGGGTCACCACAATGGACTTTGTGTAGAAATTATTATTGGGGCCCGAGCAGCGACCGCGGCGAGGTCCCTATTGTTTTTGGAGAAAATATTATTACTTTTATTATTATTATTATTATTATTATTAGGGCCTGAGCAGCGACCGCTGCGAAGTCCCTATTGTTTTTGTAGAAATTATTATTATTATTTTTCCGATTGTTCGATCGCATTTTTGACCCCCGAAACATGCACAAAAACTCACCAAACTTGGCAGTCTCATCGGGCATGGCGAAAAATTTGATATTTTAACGTCTAATATGAACAGGAAGTGAGTTATGAATTTTTGAAAGTCCGACTTTTGCCCTTTTTTGCATGTTTACAGGGGTCATTCTTTTGCACCCTGATCCTAAAGGCTTCATCTGATTGCCTTAAAATTCTGTCTGTAGCATCTGAAGACCTGGCACAAACACTGGGGCTAAAATTTTTTGTTTCCGAAATACTATATGACGGGGGCGGGGCATCAAAGTTTTCACTTAAGATTTCCTTCGCCGCAATGGACAAAATGCTTAATAACTCTCCTGCACATGCTGCTAAAAATCCAAAACTTCACATGTACATAAAGAGTCTGTACCTGAAGACATCTATATGTTTATATTCAGTTATACACCTTGCGCCAATCAATATCATTTTTTACATTTTGACGTACTGCACGGTGCCCTTTTAACGAATCTGATTGAAAATTGGCTAGAAAAGACTCAAGACATTGATCTTACTCTATCCCTATTTTTGTGACTTTCCTTCGAAGGGCGTGGCTATTACGGTGCCGCAGAGTCTGATTATTCTCCGTGGCAACAAAAGTTCCTGCAAAATGATTCAGATGATCCATCTTCTCGAAATTTTTCACATTTGAGGATATTCAGGCCCTGAAGACGGCTGCCAACTTATTTTTGATCGCAGTGGTAGCGCCACCAACTGGTTAAAACAAATACAAATTATTTTCGTTGATTTTTTTCTCCGGGCAGGTTAACAAAATCTACCTTACATTTGCTCGGATGAGTGTTTAGGCCTTGAGGATGTCACAATACGAAAGTCTTTCGCCTTCTTCAGAGTGTCACATGATGGTGTCTTGTGGCCCGTCTTTATCAGCTGATGTTCCATGAGGGCGTGACTTACCTGTCACAAGAATGAAGGCAAGTCACGCCCCCCGCTGTCCGTTCACTCCGCCAAAATGCTGCTCCAGGTGGTAGAGAGGATGAAGGCTCCCTTGTCTCTGTTCATGGTTTTTATGCCTCGCTTGCAGATCTCAATGGCCTCTCTGATCCAGCGCTGTTGTTTGTTCTCTTCGGTGCGGATGACCCTGCCCTTCTCCCGGTCCATGATGTGGTTTTCCCTTTTGCAGTGTCAGTGATTGCTGATTTGTAATGTTCATGTTGTGCTTGTTCTTTTACTGCTCTGATTTTTCATTTTTTTGACAGGTAAGTCACACCCTCATGGAACATCAGCTGATAAAGACGGGTCTCAAGACACCATCATGCGACACTCTGAAGAAGGCGAAAGACTCGCCGAAACATGTCAGGTAAAAAATTAACCTAAAACATAATTGTCTGCTTTTAATGAATCAGTCAAATATCAATAATAAGAAGACAAAATGAACCTAATACAAATAAATGAATGCTTAATAACTCCCCTGCACATGCTCCTAAAAATCCAAACCTTCACCTGTAAATAAAACGTCCCGACCTGAAGACATCTTAATGTTATTATTTTGTTATACACACAGTGCCGCCAAGTGGAATCAAAAATTTGTTTTTATTTTAATTTTCACGTACTGCACGGTGCCCTTTCGACGAATCCGACTGAAAATTAGTCAGAAAAGACTCAAGACAATGATCTTACTCTCTGCCGAATTTTGTGACGTTTTGGCAAAAGGCGTGGCTATTACGGTGCTGAAAAGTCCGATTGTACTCTGTGGCAACAAAAGCTCCAGCAACATGACTCAGGTGATCCTATCTTCTCGAAGTTGCACACATTTGAGGATACTTAAGCCCTGAAGACATCTACCAACTTATTTTTCATCGTAGTAGTAGCGCCACCAACTGGTAAAAGCTAATACAAGTTATTTTCTTGGATGTTTTTCTCCGTGCAACTCAACAAGGTCGCCCTCATATATGCTCGGATGACTGTTTCGGCCATGAGGATGTCACAATACGAAATTCGTCCTTTTTCATGAAAAGTTGTGGGAGTGGCATTGCACTGTTCGGCAATAAAACAAAGCTGATTATGAGGTTCTAAATATGAACGACAACTCGTGAAACTTTACACACACATCAGGCCGAGCAAATTTATCAATATTTTATACGTTAGTTGTGCAGCTTTTTTGAAATGGCTCGCCATGGCCCTCGAGAAATGTTCAAAAAAGCAGCCCTGGTTGAGTGTTTCACCTCGCTTTTTGTAAATTTTATGGAGTACAGTGAACCCTCGGTTATCGCGGTTAATGGGGACCGAGACCACCCGCAAAAACTGAAAATCCGCGAAGTAGCGGCGCACCTTCAAAAATGCTTAAAAAAAATATACAATATATATAATAAATATATATATATATATATATATATATATATATATATATATATATATATATATATATATATATATATATATATATATATATATATATATATATATATATATATATATATATACGGGGGGAGAGAGAGAGACAGAGAGTGAAATTCATGTTATAACAAAAAAAACAAATTATTATTAAAACTTATTATTTTTTTATTCCCCAACCATTCTTTTTGTATTTATTTAATTACTCCGACTTTTACCTGCTGGTACGCCGTCCGGTGTGCCCTGTGAAATGAAAGGTGGCATTCTTTATTTATTCATTCATTTATTCATTCATAACTGACAGCCTCGCGCTCCGCTCGTGCCCGGGCAGAAGAGGTGCTCCAATTCGGCTTCACTGTGACACACGCCCGCCCTCCTCCCCCGGAGCTTCCATTCGGTTAAACTTAGGGGCCGCTTGGCACCGCCCGTGCCCGGGGAAGGTGCTCCTCTTCGGCTTACTGTGACGCGAGCATGCCCTCCTCCTGCGGAGCTTCCATTCGGTTAAACTTAGGGGCCGCTTGGAACCGCCCGTGCCCGGGGAAGGTGCTCCTCTTCGGCTTACTGTGACGCGAGCATGCCCTCCTCCTCCGGAGCTTCCATTCGGTTAAACTTAGGGGCCGCTTGGCACCGCCCGTGCCCGGGGAAGGTGCTCCTCTACGGCTTAACTGCCACGCACGCCGGCCGGAGCTCTGGTACGGTCCGAACCGCGCGAAACGTCGCCACCGATCGTGTCCGGGGGAACGTGCTCTCTTCGTCCACTCTCCTCTTCGCCCACGCTCTTCTTCGGCGCACGCCGGCCGTCTAACTGCTCCAGCGCCCCGTCGTGCCGCTCGGCGAAACTACAATGCCCCCGAATATTTTTTAGACCCGCGAAGCACTGAACCCGCGAAAGGTGAACCGCGAAGTAGCGAAGGTTCACTGTATGTATAAGACCAAGACCTACAAAAAAGTCTCTTGGAGCAATGAGCTAGGTTTTACAGGAAGTCGGCCATTTTGAATTTACTTAAAAGGGGGCGGGTCACCACAATGGACTTTGTGTAGAAATTATTATTGGGGCCCGAGCAGCGACCGCGGCGAGGTCCCTATTGTTTTTGTAGAAATTATTATTATTATTATTTTTCTGATTGTTCGATCGCATTTTTGACCCCCGAAACATGCACAAAAACTCACCAAACTTGGCAGTCTCATCGGGCATGGCGAAAAATTTGATATTTTAACGTCTAATATGAACAGGAAGTGAGTTATGAATTTTTGAAAGTCCGATTTTTGCCCTTTTTTGCATGTTTACAGGGGTCATTCTTTTGCACCCTGATCCTAAAGGCTTCATCTGATTGCCTTAAAATTCTGTCTGGAGCATCTTAAGACCTGGGACAAACACTGGGGCTAAAAATTTTTGTTTCCGAAATACTATATGACGGGGGCGGGGCTTCAAAGGCTTCAAAATTTTCACTTAAGATTTCCTTCGCCGCAATGGACAAAATGCTTAATAACTCTCCTGCACGTGCTGCTAAAAATCCAAAACTTCACATGTACATAAAGAGTCGGTACCTGAAGACATCTATATGTTTATATTCAGTTATACACCTTGCGCCAATCAATATCATTTTTTACATTTTGACGTACTGCACGGTGCCCTTTTAACGAATCTGATTGAAAATTGGCTAGAAAAGACTCAAGACATTGATCTTACTCTATCCCTATTTTTGTGACTTTCCTTCGAAGGGCGTGGCTATTACGGTGCCGCAGAGTCTGATTATTCTCCGTGGCAACAAAAGTTCCTGCAAAATGATTCAGATGATCCATCTTCTCGAAATTTTTCACATTTGAGGATATTCAGGCCCTGAAGACGGCTGCCAACTTATTTTTGATCGCAGTGGTAGCGCCACCAACTGGTTAAAACAAATACAAATTATTTTCGTTGATTTTTTTCTCCGGGCAGGTTAACAAAATCTACCTTACATTTGCTCGGATGAGTGTTTAGGCCTTGAGGATGTCACAATACGAAAGTCTTTCGCCTTCTTCAGAGTGTCACATGATGGTGTCTTGTGGCCCGTCTTTATCAGCTGATGTTCCATGAGGGCGTGACTTACCTGTCACAAGAATGAAGGCAAGTCACGCCCCCCGCTGTCCGTTCACTCCGCCAAAATGCTGCTCCAGGTGGTAGAGAGGATGAAGGCTCCCTTGTCTCTGTTCATGGTTTTTATGCCTCGCTTGCAGATCTCAATGGCCTCTCTGATCCAGCGCTGTTGTTTGTTCTCTTCGGTGCGGATGACCCTGCCCTTCTCCCGGTCCATGATGTGGTTTTCCCTTTTGCAGTGGTCAGTGATTGCTGATTTGTAATGTTCATGTTGTGCTTGTTCTTTTACTGCTCTGATTTTTCATTTTTTTGACAGGTAAGTCACACCCTCATGGAACATCAGCTGATAAAGACGGGTCTCAAGACACCATCATGCGACACTCTGAAGAAGGCGAAAGACTCGCCGAAACATGTCAGGTAAAAAATTAACCTAAAACATAATTGTCTGCTTTTAATGAATCAGTCAAATATCAATAATAAGAAGACAAAATGAACCTAATACAAATAAATGAATGCTTAATAACTCCCCTGCACATGCTCCTAAAAATCCAAACCTTCACCTGTAAATAAAACGTCCCGACCTGAAGACATCTTAATGTTATTATTTTGTTATACACACAGTGCCGCCAAGTGGAATCAAAAATTTGTTTTTATTTTAATTTTCACGTACTGCACGATGCCCTTTCGACGAATCCGACTGAAAATTAGTCAGAAAAGACTCAAGACAATGATCTTACTCTCTGCCGAATTTTGTGACGTTTTGGCAAAAGGCGTGGCTATTACGGTGCTGAAAAGTCCGATTGTACTCTGTGGCAACAAAAGCTCCAGCAACATGACTCAGGTGATCCTATCTTCTCGAAGTTGCACACATTTGAGGATACTTAAGCCCTGAAGACATCTACCAACTTATTTTTCATCGTAGTAGTAGCGCCACCAACTGGTAAAAGCTAATACAAGTTATTTTCTTGGATGTTTTTCTCCGTGCAACTCAACAAGGTCGCCCTCATATATGCTCGGATGACTGTTTCGGCCATGAGGATGTCACAATACGAAATTCGTCCTTTTTCATGAAAAGTTGTGGGAGTGGCATTGCACTGTTCGGCAATAAAACAAAGCTGATTATGAGGTTCTAAATATGAACGACAACTCGTGAAACTTTACACACACATCAGGCCGAGCAAATTTATCAATATTTTATACGTTAGTTGTGCAGCTTTTTTGAAATGGCTCGCCATGGCCCTCGAGAAATGTTCAAAAAAGCAGCCCTGGTTGAGTGTTTCACCTCGCTTTTTGTAAATTTTATGGAGTACAGTGAACCCTCGGTTATCGCGGTTAATGGGGACCGAGACCACCCGCAAAAACTGAAAATCCGCGAAGTAGCGGCGCACCTTCAAAAATGCTTAAAAAAAATATACAATATATATAATAAATATATAAATATATATATATATATATATATATATATATATATATATATATATATATATACGGGGGGAGAGAGAGAGACAGAGAGTGAAATTCATGTTATAACAAAAAAAACAAATTATTATTAAAACTTATTATTTTTTTATTCCCCAACCATTCTTTTTGTATTTATTTAATTACTCCGACTTTTACCTGCTGGTACGCCGTCCGGTGTGCCCTGTGAAATGAAAGGTGGCATTCTTTATTTATTCATTCATTTATTCATTCATAACTGACAGCCTCGCGCTCCGCTCGTGCCCGGGCAGAAGAGGTGCTCCAATTCGGCTTCACTGTGACACACGCCCGCCCTCCTCCCCCGGAGCTTCCATTCGGTTAAACTTAGGGGCCGCTTGGCACCGCCCGTGCCCGGGGAAGGTGCTCCTCTTCGGCTTACTGTGACGCGAGCATGCCCTCCTCCTGCGGAGCTTCCATTCGGTTAAACTTAGGGGCCGCTTGGAACCGCCCGTGCCCGGGGAAGGTGCTCCTCTTCGGCTTACTGTGACGCGAGCATGCCCTCCTCCTCCGGAGCTTCCATTCGGTTAAACTTAGGGGCCGCTTGGCACCGCCCGTGCCCGGGAAAGGTGCTCCTCTACGGCTTAACTGCCACGCACGCCGGCCGGAGCTCTGGTACGGTCCGAACCGCGCGAAACGTCGCCACCGATCGTGTCCGGGGGAACGTGCTCTCTTCGTCCACTCTCCTCTTCGCCCACGCTCTTCTTCGGCGCACGCCGGCCGTCTAACTGCTCCAGCGCCCCGTCGTGCCGCTCGGCGAAACTACAATGCCCCCGAATATTTTTTAGACCCGCGAAGCACTGAACCCGCGAAAGGTGAACCGCGAAGTAGCGAGGGTTCACTGTATGTATAAGACCAAGACCTACAAAAAAGTCTCTTGGAGCAATGAGCTAGGTTTTACAGGAAGTCGGCCATTTTGAATTTACTTAAAAGGGGGCGGGTCACCACAATGGACTTTGTGTAGAAATTATTATTGGGGCCCGAGCAGCGACCGCGGCGAGGTCCCTATTGTTTTTGTAGAAATTATTATTATTATTATTTTTCCGATTGTTCGATCGCATTTTTGACCCCCGAAACATGCACAAAAACTCACCAAACTTGGCAGTCTCATCGGGCATGGCGAAAAATTTGATATTTTAACGTCTAATATGAACAGGAAGTGAGTTATGAATTTTTGAAAGTCCGATTTTTGCCCTTTTTTGCATGTTTACAGGGGTCATTCTTTTGCACCCTGATCCTAAAGGCTTCATCTGATTGCCTTAAAATTCTGTCTGGAGCATCTTAAGACCTGGGACAAACACTGGGGCTAAAAATTTTTGTTTCCGAAATACTATATGACGGGGGCGGGGCTTCAAAGTTTTCACTTAAGATTTCCTTCGCCGCAATGGACAAAATGCTTAATAACTCTCCTGCACGTGCTGCTAAAAATCCAAAACTTCACATGTACATAAAGAGTCGGTACCTGAAGACATCTATATGTTTATATTCAGTTATACACCTTGCGCCAATCAATATCATTTTTTACATTTTGACGTACTGCACGGTGCCCTTTTAACGAATCTGATTGAAAATTGGCTAGAAAAGACTCAAGACATTGATCTTACTCTATCCCTATTTTTGTGACTTTCCTTCGAAGGGCGTGGCTATTACGGTGCCGCAGAGTCTGATTATTCTCCGTGGCAACAAAAGTTCCTGCAAAATGATTCAGATGATCCATCTTCTCGAAATTTTTCACATTTGAGGATATTCAGGCCCTGAAGACGGCTGCCAACTTATTTTTGATCGCAGTGGTAGCGCCACCAACTGGTTAAAACAAATACAAATTATTTTCGTTGATGTTTTTCTCCGGGCAGGTTAACAAAATCTACCTTATATTTGCTCGGATGAGTGTTTAGGCCTTGAGGATGTCACAATACGAAAGTCTTTCGCCTTCTTCAGAGTTTCACATGATGGTGTCTTGTGACCCGTCTTTATCAGCTGATGTTCCATGAGGGCGTGACTTACCTGTCACGAGAATGAAGGCAAGTCACGCCCCCCGCTGTCCGTTCACTCCGCCAAGATGCTGGTCCAGGTGGTAGAGAGGATGAAGGCTCCCTTGTCTCTGTTCATGGTTTTTATGCCTCGCTTGCAGATCTCAATGGCCTCTCTGATCCAGCGCTGTTGTTTGTTCTCTTCTGTGCGGATGACCCTGCCCTTCTCCCGGTCCATGATGTGGTTTTCCCTTTTGCAGTGGTCAGTGATTGCTGATTTGTAATGTTCATGTTGTGCTTGTTCTTTTACTGCTCTGATTTTTTTCATTTTTTTGACAGGTAAGTCACACCCTCATGGAACATCAGCTCAAGACACCATCATGCGACACTCTGAAGAAGGCGAAAGACTCGCCGAAACATGTCAGTGAAAAAATTAACCTAAAACATAATTGTCTGCTTTTAATGAATCAGTCAAATATCAATAATAAGAAGACAAAATGAACCTAATACAAATAAATGAATGCTTAATAACTCCCCTGCACATGCTCCTAAAAATCCAAACCTTCACCTGTAAATAAAACGTCCCGACCTGAAGACATCTTAATGTTATTATTTTGTTATACACACAGTACCGCCAAGTGGAATCAAAAATTTGTTTTTATTTTAATTTTCACGTACTGCACGGTGCCCTTTCGACGAATCCGACTGAAAATTAGTCAGAAAAGACTCAAGACAATGATCTTACTCTCTGCCGAATTTTGTGACGTTTTGGCAAAAGGCGTGGCTATTACGGTGCTGAAAAGTCCGATTGTACTCTGTGGCAACAAAAGCTCCAGCAACATGACTCAGGTGATCCTATCTTCTCGAAGTTGCACACATTTGAGGATACTTAAGCCCTGAAGACATCTACCAACTTATTTTTCATCGTAGTAGTAGCGCCACCAACTGGTAAAAGCTAATACAAGTTATTTTCTTGGATGTTTTTCTCCGTGCAACTCAACAAGGTCGCCCTCATATATGCTCGGATGACTGTTTCGGCCATGAGGATGTCCCAATACGAAATTCGTCCTTTTTCATGAAAAGTTGTGGGAGTGGCATTGCACTGTTCGGCAATAAAACAAAGCTGATTATGAGGTTCTAAATATGAACGACAACTCGTGAAACTTTACACACACATCAGGCCGAGCAAATTTATCAATATTTTATACGTTAGTTGTGCAGCTTTTTTGAAATGGCTCGCCATGGCCCTCGAGAAATGTTCAAAAAAGCAGCCCTGGTTGAGTGTTTCACCTCGCTTTTTGTAAATTTTATGGAGTACAGTGAACCCTCGGTTATCGCGGTTAATGGGGACCGAGACCACCCGCAAAAACTGAAAATCCGCGAAGTAGCGGCGCACCTTCAAAAATGCTTAAAAAAAATATACAATATATATAATAAATATATAAATATATATATATATATATATATATATATATATATATATATATATATATATATATATACGGGGGGAGAGAGAGAGACAGAGAGTGAAATTCATGTTATAACAAAAAAAACAAATTATTATTAAAACTTATTATTTTTTTATTCCCCAACCATTCTTTTTGTATTTATTTAATTACTCCGACTTTTACCTGCTGGTACGCCGTCCGGTGTGCCCTGTGAAATGAAAGGTGGCATTCTTTATTTATTCATTCATTTATTCATTCATAACTGACAGCCTCGCGCTCCGCTCGTGCCCGGGCAGAAGAGGTGCTCCAATTCGGCTTCACTGTGACACACGCCCGCCCTCCTCCCCCGGAGCTTCCATTCGGTTAAACTTAGGGGCCGCTTGGCACCGCCCGTGCCCGGGGAAGGTGCTCCTCTTCGGCTTACTGTGACGCGAGCATGCCCTCCTCCTGCGGAGCTTCCATTCGGTTAAACTTAGGGGCCGCTTGGAACCGCCCGTGCCCGGGGAAGGTGCTCCTCTTCGGCTTACTGTGACGCGAGCATGCCCTCCTCCTCCGGAGCTTCCATTCGGTTAAACTTAGGGGCCGCTTGGCACCGCCCGTGCCCGGGAAAGGTGCTCCTCTACGGCTTAACTGCCACGCACGCTGGCCGGAGCTCTGGTACGGTCCGAACCGCGCGAAACGTCGCCACCGATCGTGTCCGGGGGAACGTGCTCTTCTTCGTCCACTCTCCTCTTCGCCCACGCTCTTCTTCGGCGCACGCCGGCCGTCTAACCGCTCCAGCGCCCCGTCGTGCCGCTCGGCGAAACTACAATGCCCCCGAATATTTTTTAGACCCGCGAAGCACTGAACCCGCGAAAGGTGAACCGCGAAGTAGCGAGGGTTCACTGTATGTATAAGACCAAGACCTACAAAAAAGTCTCTTGGAGCAATGAGCTAGGTTTTACAGGAAGTCGGCCATTTTTAATTTACTTAAAAGGGGGCGGGTCACCACAATGGACTTTGTGTAGAAATTATTATTGGGGCCCGAGCAGCGACCGCGGCGAGGTCCCTATTGTTTTTGTAGAAAATATTATTACTTTTATTATTATTATTATTATTATTATTATTAGGGCCTGAGCAGCGACCGCTGCGAAGTCCCTATTGTTTTTGTAGAAATTATTATTATTATTATTTTTCCGATTGTTCGATCGCATTTTTGACCCCCGAAACATGCACAAAAACTCACCAAACTTGGCAGTCTCATCGGGCATGGCGAAAAATTTGATATTTTAACGTCTAATATGAACAGGAAGTGAGTTATGAATTTTTGAAAGTCCGACTTTTGCCCTTTTTTGCATGTTTACAGGGGTCATTCTTTTGCACCCTGATCCTAAAGGCTTCATCTGATTGCCTTAAAGTTCTGTCTGGAGCATCTTAAGACATGGGACAAACACTGGGGCTAAAATTTTTTGTTTCCGAAATACTATATGACGGGGGCGGGGCTTCAAAGTTTTCACTTAAGATTTCCTTCGCCGCAATGGACAAAATGCTTAATAACTCTCCTGCACGTGATGCTAAAAATCCAAAACTTCACATTTACATAAAGAGTCTGTACCTGAAGACATCTATATGTTTATATTCAGTTATACACCTTGCGCCAATCAATATAAATCTTTACATTTTGACGTACTGCACGGTGCCCTTTTAACGAATCCGACTGAAAATTGGCTAGAAAAGACTCAAGACATTGATCTTACTCTATCCCTATTTTTATGACTTTCCTTCAAAGGGCGTGGCTATTACGGTGCCGCAGAGTCTGATTATTCTCCGTGGCAACAAAAGTTCCTGCAAAATGATTCAGATGATCCATCTTCTGGAAATCTTTCACATTTGAGGATATTCAGGCCCTGAAGACGGCTGCCAACTTATTTTTGATCGCAGTGGTAGCGCCACCAACTGGTTAAAACAAATACAAATTATTTTCGTTGATGTTTTTCTCCGGGCAGGTTAACAAAATCTACCTTATATTTGCTCGGATGAGTGTTTAGGCCTTGAGCATGTCACAATACGAAAGTCTTTCGCCTTCTTCAGAGTGTCACATGATGGTGTCTTGTGACCCGTCTTTATCAGCTGATGTTCCATGAGGGCGTGACTTACCTGTCACAAGAATGAAGGCAAGTCACGCCCCCCGCTGTCCGTTCACTCCGCCAAGATGCTGGTCCAGGTGGTAGAGAGGATGAAGGCTCCCTTGTCTCTGTTCATGGTTTTTATGCCTCGCTTGCAGATCTCAATGGCCTCTCTGATCCAGCGCTGTTGTTTGTTCTCTTCTGTGCGGATGACCCTGCCCTTCTCCCGGTCCATGATGTGGTTTTCCCTTTTGCAGTGGTCAGTGATTGCTGATTTGTAATGTTCATGTTGTGCTTGTTCTTTTACTGCTCTGATTTTTTCATTTTTTTGACAGGTAAGTCACACCCTCATGGAACATCAGCTCAAGACACCATCATGCGACACTCTGAAGAAGGCGAAAGACTCGCCGAAACATGTCAGGTAAAAAATTAACCTAAAACATAATTGTCTGCTTTTAATGAATCAGTCAAATATCAATAATAAGAAGACAAAATGAACCTAATACAAATAAAGGAATGCTTAATAACTCCCCTGCACATGCTCCTAAAAATCCAAACCTTCACCTGTAAATAAAACGTCCCGACCTGAAGACATCTTAATGTTATTATTTTGTTATACACACAGTGCCGCCAAGTGGAATCAAAAATTTGTTTTTATTTTAATTTTCACGTACTGCACGGTGCCCTTTTGACGAATCCGACTGAAAATTAGTCAGAAAAGACTCAAGACAATGATCTTACTCTCTGCCGAATTTTGTGACGTTTTGGCAAAAGGCGTGGCTATTAAGGTGCTGAAAAGTCCGATTGTACTCTGTGGCAACAAAAGCTCCGGCAACATGACTCAGATGATCCTATCTTCTCGAAGTTGTACACATTTGAGGATACTTCAGCCCTGAAGACATCTACCAACTTATTTTACATCGTAGTAGTAGCGCCACCAACTGGTAAAAGCTAATACAAGTTATTTTCTTGGATGTTTTTCTCCGTGCAACTCAACAAGGTCGCCCTCATATATGCTCGGATGACTGTTTCGGCCATGAGGATGTCACAATACGAAATTCGTGATTTTTCGTGAAAAGTTGTGGAGTGGCATTGCACTGTTCGGCAATAAAACAAAGCTGATTATGAGGTTCTAAATATGAACGACAACTCGTAAAACTTTACACACACATCAGGCCGAGCAAATTTATCAATATTTTATACGTTAGTTGTGCAGCTTTTTTGAAATGGCTCGCCATGGCCCTCGAGAAATGTTAAAAAAAAGCAGCGCTGGTTGAGTGTTTCACCTCGCTTTTTGTAAATATTATGGAGTACAGTGAACCCTCGGTTATCGCGGTTAATGGGGACCGAGACCACCCGCGAAAACTGAAAATCCGCGAAGTAGCGGCGCACCTTCAAAAATGCAAAAAAAAAATATACAATATATATAATAAATATATAAATATATATATATATATATATATATATATATATATATATATATATATATATATATATATATACGGGGGGAGAGAGAGAGAGAGAGTGAAATTCATGTTATAACAAAAAAACCAAATTATTATTAAAACGTATTATTTTTTTATTCCCCAGCCATTCTTTTTGTATTTATTTAATTACTCCGACTTTTACCTGCTGGTACGCCGTCCGGTGTGCCCTGTGAAATGAAAGGTGGCATTCTTTATTTATTTATTCATTTATTCATTCATAACTGACAGCCTCGCGCTCCGCTCGTGCCCGGGCAGAAGAGGTGCTCCATTTTGGCTTAACTGTGACACACGCCCGCCCTCCTCCCCCGGAGCTTCCATTCGGTTAAACTTAGGGGCCGCTTGGCACCGCCCGTGCCCGGGGAAGGTGCTCCTCTTCGGCTTACTGTGACGCGAGCATGCCCTCCTCCTGCGGAGCTTCCATTCGGTTAAACTTAGGGGCCGCTTGGAACCGCCCGTGCCCGGGGAAGGTGCTCCTCTTCGGCTTACTGTGACGCGAGCATGCCCTCCTCCTCCGGAGCTTCCATTCGGTTAAACTTAGGGGCCGCTTGGCACCGCCCGTGCCCGGGGAAGGTGCTCCTCTACGGCTTAACTTCCACGCACGCCGGCCGGAGCTCTGGTACGGTCCGAACCGCGCGAAACGTCGCCACCGATCGTGTCCGGGGGAACGTGCTCTTCTTCGTCCACTCTCCTCTTCGCCCACGCTCTTCTTCGGCGCACGCCGGCCGTCTAACCGCTCCAGCGCCCCGTCGTGCCGCTCGGCGAAACTACAATGCCCCCGAATATTTTTTATACCCGCGAAGCACTGAACCCGCGAAAGGTGAACCGCGAAGTAGCGAGGGTTCACTGTATGTATAAGACCAAGACCTACAAAAAAGTCTCTTGGAGCAATGAGCTAGGTTTTACAGGAAGTCGGCCATTTTGAATTTACTTAAAAGGGGGCGGGTCACCACAATGGACTTTGTGTAGAAATTATTATTGGGGCCCGAGCAGCGACCGCGGCGAGGTCCCTATTGTTTTTGTAGAAAATATTATTACTTTTATTATTATTATTATTATTATTATTATTATTAGGGCCTGAGCAGCGACCGCTGCGAAGTCCCTATTGTTTTTGTAGAAATTATTATTATTATTATTTTTCCGATTGTTCGATCGCATTTTTGACCCCCGAAACATGCACAAAAACTCACCAAACTTGGCAGTCTCATCGGGCATGGCGAAAAATTTGATATTTTAACGTCTAATATGAACAGGAAGTGAGTTATGAATTTTTGAAAGTCCGACTTTTGCCCTTTTTTGCATGTTTACAGGGGTCATTCTTTTGCACCCTGATCCTAAAGGCTTCATCTGATTGCCTTAAAATTCTGTCTGTAGCATCTGAAGACCTGGGACAAACACTGGGGCTAAAATTTTTTGTTTCCGAAATACTATATGACGGGGGCGGGGCTTCAAAGTTTTCACTTAAGATTTCCTTCGCCGCAATGGACAAAATGCTTAATAACTCTCCTGCACATGCTGCTAAAAATCCAAAACTTCACATGTACATAAAGAGTCTGTACCTGAAGACATCTATATGTTTATATTCAGTTATACACCTTGCGCCAATCAATATCATTTTTTACATTTTGACGTACTGCACGGTGCCCTTTTAACGAATCTGATTGAAAATTGGCTAGAAAAGACTCAAGACATTGATCTTACTCTATCCCTATTTTTGTGACTTTCCTTCGAAGGGCGTGGCTATTACGGTGCCGCAGAGTCTGATTATTCTCCGTGGCAACAAAAGTTCCTGCAAAATGATTCAGATGATCCATCTTCTCGAAATTTTTCACATTTGAGGATATTCAGGCCCTGAAGACGGCTGCCAACTTATTTTTGATCGCAGTGGTAGCGCCACCAACTGGTTAAAACAAATACAAATTATTTTCGTTGATGTTTTTCTCCGGGCAGGTTAACAAAATCTACCTTATATTTGCTCGGATGAGTGTTTAGGCCTTGAGCATGTCACAATACGAAAGTCTTTCGCCTTCTTCAGAGTGTCACATGATGGTGCCTTGTGACCCGTCTTTATCAGATGATGTTCCATGAGGGCGTGACTTACCTGTCACAAGAATGAAGGCAAGTCACGCCCCCCGCTGTCCGTTCACTCCGCCAAGATGCTGGTCCAGGTGGTAGAGAGGATGAAGGCTCCCTTGTCTCTGTTCATGGTTTTTATGCCTCGCTTGCAGATCTCAATGGCCTCTCTGATCCAGCGCTGTTGTTTGTTCTCTTCTGTGCGGATGACCCTGCCCTTCTCCCGGTCCATGATGTGGTTTTCCCTTTTGCAGTGGTCAGTGATTGCTGATTTGTAATGTTCATGTTGTGCTTGTTCTTTTACTGCTCTGATTTTTTTCATTTTTTTGACAGGTAAGTCACACCCTCATGGAACATCAGCTCAAGACACCATCATGCGACACTCTGAAGAAGGCGAAAGACTCGCCGAAACATGTCAGTGAAAAAATTAACCTAAAACATAATTGTCTGCTTTTAATGAATCAGTCAAATATCAATAATAAGAAGACAAAATGAACCTAATACAAATAAATGAATGCTTAATAACTCCCCTGCACATGCTCCTAAAAATCCAAACCTTCACCTGTAAATAAAACGTCCCGACCTGAAGACATCTTAATGTTATTATTTTGTTATACACACAGTGCCGCCAAGTGGAATCAAAAATTTGTTTTTATTTTAATTTTCACGTACTGCACGGTGCCCTTTTGACGAATCCGACTGAAAATTAGTCAGAAAAGACTCAAGACAATGATCTTACTCTCTGCCGAATTTTGTGACGTTTTGGAAAAAGGCGTGGCTATTACGGTGCTGAAAAGTCCGATTGTACTCTGTGGCAACAAAAGCTCCGGCAACATGACTCAGATGATCCTATCATCTCGAAGTTGTACACATTTGAGGATACTTCAGCCCTGAAGACATCTACCGACTTATTTTTCATCGTAGTAGTAGCGCCACCAACTGGTAAAAGCTAATACAAGTTATTTTCTTGGATGTTTTTCTCCGTGCAACTCAACAAGGTTGCCCTCATATATGCTCGGATGACTGTTTCGGCCATGAGGATGTCACAATACGAAATTTGTCCTTTTTCGTGAAAAGTTTTGGGAGTGGCATTGCACTGTTCGGCAATAAAACAACGCTGATTATGAGGTTCTAAATATGAACGACAACTCGTGAAACTTAACACACACATCAGGCCGAGCAAATTTATCAATATTTTATACGTTAGTTGTGCAGCTTTTTTGAAATGGCTCGCCATGGCCCTCGAGAAATGTTAAAAAAAGCAGCCCTGATTGAGTGTTTCACCTCGCTTTTTGTAAATTTTATGGAGTACAGTGAACCCTCGGTTATCGCGGTTAATGGGGACCGAGACCACCCGCGAAAACTGAAAATCCGCGAAGTAGCGGCGCACCTTCAAAAATGCTTAAAAAAAATATACAATGTATATAATAAATATATATATATATATATATATATATACGGGGAGAGAGAGAGTGAAATTCATTTTATAACAAAAAAACCAAATTATTATTAAAACGTATTATTTTTTTATTCCCCAGCCATTCTTTTTGTATTTATTTAATTACTCCGACTTTTACCTGCTGGTACGCCGTCCGGTGTGCCCTGTGAAATGAAAGGTGGCATTCTTTATTTATTTATTCATTTATTCATTCATAACTGACAGCCTCGCGCTCCGCTCGTGCCCGGGCAGAAGAGGTGCTCCAATTCGGCTTAACTGTGACACACGCCCGCCCTCCTCCCCCGGAGCTTCCATTCGGTTAAACTTAGGGGCCGCTTGGCACCGCCGTGCCCGGGGAAGGTGCTACTCTTCGGCTTACTGTGACGCGAGCATGCCCTCCTCCTCCGGAGCTTCCATTCGGTTAAACTTAGGGGCCGCTTGGAACCGCCCGTGCCCGGGGAAGGTGCTCCTCTTCGGCTTACTGTGACGCGAGCATGCCCTCCTCCTCCGGAGCTTCCATTCGGTTAAACTCAGGGGCCGCTTGGAACCGCCCGTGCCCGGGGAAGGTGCTCCTCTTCGGCTTACTGTGACGCGAACATGCCCTCCTCCTCCGGAGCTTCCATTCGGTTAAACTTAGGGGCCGCTTGGCACCGCCCGTGCCCGGGGAAGGTGCTCCTCTATGGCTTAACTGCCACGCACGCCGGCCGGAGCTCTGGTACGGTCCGAACCGCGCGAAACGTCGCCACCGATCGTGTCCGGGGGAACGTGCTCTTCTTCGTCCACTCTCCTCTTCGCCCACGCTCTTCTTCGGCGCACGCCGGCCGTCTAACCGCTCCAGCGCCCCGTCGTGCCGCTCGGCGAAACTACAATGCCCCCGAATATTTTTTAGACCCGCGAAGCACTGAACCCGCGAAAGGTGAACCGCGAAGTAGCGAGGGTTCACTGTATGTATAAGACCAAGACCTACAAAAAAGTCTCTTGGAGCAATGAGCTAGGTTTTACAGGAAGTCGGCCATTTTGAATTTACTTAAAAGGGGGCGGGTCACCACAATGGACTTTGTGTAGAAATTATTATTGGGGCCCGAGCAGCGACCGCCGCGAGGTCCCTATTGTTTTTGTAGAAAATATTATTACTTTTATTATTATTATTATTATTATTATTATTAGGGCCTGAGCAGCGACCGCTGCGAAGTCCCTATTGTTTTTGTAGGAATTATTATTATTATTATTTTTCCGATTGTTCGATCGCATATTTGACCCCCGAAACATGCACAAAAACTCACCAAACTTGGCAGTCTCATCGGGCATGGCGAAAAATTTTATATTTTTTAACGTCTAATATGAACAGGAAGTGAGTTATGAATTTTTGAAAGTCCGACTTTTGCCCTTTTTTGCATGTTTACAGGGGTCATTCTTTTGCACCCTGATCCTAAAGGCTTCATCTGATTGCCTTAAAGTTCTGTCTGGAGCATCTTAAGACCTGGGACAAACACTGGGGCTAAAATTTTTTGTTTCCGAAATACTATATGACGGGGGCGGGGCTTCAAAGTTTTCACTTAAGATTTCCTTCGCCGCAATGGACAAAATGCTTAATAACTCTCCTGCACGTGCTGCTAAAAATCCAAAACTTCACATGTACATAAAGAGTCGGTACCTGAAGACATCTATATGTTTATATTCAGTTATACACCTTGCGCCAATCAATATAAATCTTTACATTTTGACGTACTGCACGGTGCCCTTTTAACGAATCCGACTGAAAATTGGCTAGAAAAGACTCAAGACATTGATCTTACTCTATCCCTATTTTTATGACTTTCCTTCAAAGGGCGTGGCTATTACGGTGCCGCAGAGTCTGATTATTCTCCGTGGCAACAAAAGTTCCTGCAAAATGATTCAGATGATCCATCTTCTGGAAATCTTTCACATTTGAGGATATTCAGGCCCTGAAGACGGCTGCCAACTTAATTTTGATCGCAGTGGTAGCGCCACCAACTGGTTAAAACAAATACAAATTATTTTCGTTGATGTTTTTCTCCGGGCAGGTTAACAAAATCTACCTTATATTTGCTCGGATGAGTGTTTAGACCTTGAGGATGTCACAATACGAAAGTCTTTCGCCTTCTTCAGAGTGTCACATGATGGTGTCTTGTGACCCGTCTTTATCAGCTGATGTTCCATGAGGGCGTGACTTACCTGTCACGAGAATGAAGGCAAGTCACGCCCCCCGCTGTCCGTTCACTCCGCCAAGATGCTGGTCCAGGTGGTAGAGAGGATGAAGGCTCCCTTGTCTCTGTTCATGGTTTTTATGCCTCGCTTGCAGATCTCAATGGCCTCTCTGATCCAGCGCTGTTGTTTGTTCTCTTCTGTGCGGATGACCCTGCCCTTCTCCCGGTCCATGATGTGGTTTTCCCTTTTGCAGTGGTCAGTGATTGCTGATTTGTAATGTTCATGTTGTGCTTGTTCTTTTACTGCTCTGATTTTTTCATTTTTTTGACAGGTAAGTCACACCCTCATGGAACATCAGCTGATAAAGACGGGTCTCAAGACACCATCATGCGACACTCTGAAGAAGGCAAAAGACTCGCCGAAACATGTCAGGTAAAAAATTAACCTCAAACATAATTGTCTGCTTTTAATGAATCAGTCAAATATCAATAATAAGAAGACAAAATGAACCTAATACAAATAAATGAATGCTTAATAACTCCCCTGCACATGCTCCTAAAAATCCAAACCTTCACCTGTAAATAAAACGTCCCGACCTGAAGACATCTTAATGTTATTATTTTGTTATACACACAGTGCCGCCAAGTGGAATCAAAAATTTGTTTTTATTTAAATTTTCACATACTGCACGGTGCCCTTTTGACGAATCCGACTGAAAATTAGTCAGAAAAGACTCAAGACAATGATCTTACTCTCTGCCGAATTTTGTGACGTTTTGGCAAAAGGCGTGGCTATTAAGGTGCTGAAAAGTCCGATTGTACTCTGTGGCAACAAAAGCTGACATGACTCAGATGATCCTATCTTCTCGAAGTTGTACACATTTGAGGATAATTCAGCCCTGAAGACATCTACCGACTTATTTTTCATCGTAGTAGTAGCGCCACCAACTGGTAAAAGCTAATACAAGTTATTTTCTTGGATGTTTTTCTCCGTGCAACTCAACAAGGTCGCCCTCATATATGCTCGGATGACTGTTTCGGCCATGAGGATGTCACAATACGAAATTTGTCCTTTTTCGTGAAAAGTTGTGGGAGTGGCATTGCACTGTTCGGCAATAAAACAACGCTGATTATGAGGTTCTAAATATGAACGACAACTCGTGAAACTTTACACACACATCAGGCCGAGCAAATTTATCAATATTTTATACGTTAGTTGTGCAGCTTTTTTTAAATGGCTCGCCATGGCCCTCGAGAAATGTTAAAAAAAGCAGCCCTGATTGAGTGTTTCACCTCGCTTTTTGTAAATTTTATGGAGTACAGTGAACCCTCGGTTATCGCGGTTAATGGGGACCGAGACCACCCGCGAAAACTGAAAATCCGCGAAGTAGCGGCGCACCTTCAAAAATGCTTAAAAAAAATATACAATATATATAATAATATATATATATATATATATATATATATATATATATATATACGGGGAGAGAGAGAGTGAAATTCATTTTATAACAAAAAAACCAAATTATTATTAAAACGTATTACTTTTTTTATTCCCCAGCCATTCTTTTTGTATTTATTTAATTACTCCGACTTTTACCTGCTGGTACGCCGTCCGGTGTGCCCTGTGAAATGAAAGGTGGCATTCTTTATTTATTTATTCATTTATTCATTCATAACTGACAGCCTCGCGCTCCGCTCGTGCCCGGGCAGAAGAGGTGCTCCAATTTGGCTTAACTGTGACACACGCCCGTCCTCCTCCCCCGGAGCTTCCATTCGGTTAAACTTAGGGGCCGCTTGGCACCGCCCGTGCCCGGGGAAGGTGCTCCTCTTCGGCTTACTGTGACGCGAGCATGCCCTCCTCCTCCGGAGCTTCCATTCGGTTAAACTTAGGGGCCGCTTGGAACCGCCCGTGCCCGGGGAAGGTGCTCCTCTTCGGCTTACTGTGACGCGAGCATGCCCTCCTCCTCCGGAGCTTCCATTCGGTTAAACTTAGGGGCCGCTTTGCACCGCCCGTGCCCGGGGAAGGTGCTCCTCTACGGCTTAACTGCCACGCACGCTGGCCGGAGCTCTGGTACGGTCCGAACCGCGCGAAACGTCGCCACCGATCGTGTCCGGGGGAACGTGCTCTTCTTCGTCCACTCTCCTCTTCGCCCACGCTCTTCTTCGGCGCACGCCGGCCGTCTAACCGCTCCAGCGCCCCGTCGTGCCGCTCGGCGAAACTACAATGCCCCCGAATATTTTTTAGACCCGCGAAGCACTGAACCCGCGAAAGGTGAACCGCGAAGTAGCGAGGGTTCACTGTATGTATAAGACCAAGACCTACAAAAAAGTCTCTTGGAGCAATGAGCTAGGTTTTACAGGAAGTCGGCCATTTTGAATTTACTTAAAAGGGGGCGGGTCACCACAATGGACTTTGTGTAGAAATTATTATTGGGGCCCGAGCAGCGACCACGGCGAGGTCCCAATTGTTTTTGTAGAAAATATTATTACTTTTATTATTATTATTATTATTATTATTAGGGCCTGAGCAGCGACCGCTGCGAAGTCCCTATTGTTTTTGTAGAAATTATTATTATTATTATTTTTCCGATTGTTCGATCGCATTTTTGACCCCCGAAACATGCACAAAAACTCACCAAACTTGGCAGTCTCATCGGGCATGGCGAAAAATTTGATATTTTAACGTCTAATATGAACAGGAAGTGAGTTATGAATTTTTGAAAGTCCGACTTTTGCCCTTTTTTGCATGTTTACAGGGGTCATTCTTTTGCACCCTGATCCTAAAGGCTTCATCTGATTGCCTTAAAATTCTGTCTGTAGCATCTGAAGACCTGGCACAAACACTGGGGCTAAAATTTTTTGTTTCCGAAATACTATATGACGGGGGCGGGGCATCAAAGTTTTCACTTAAGATTTCCTTCGCCGCAATGGACAAAATGCTTAATAACTCTCCTGCACATGCTGCTAAAAATCCAAAACTTCACATGTACATAAAGAGTCTGTACCTGAAGACATCTATATGTTTATATTCAGTTATACAC